>NC_142050.1:7180000-7287500 GCF_982192425.1 Myodes glareolus
CATAAATTTTAATAGTTAAGATAAAGGGTTTTCTTATCACCATTGACTGCCACCTGCTCCTTAAACTACAAAGGTACTTCCTAGTCAAGTATGTTATATAGGTGCATGTTTGCATCACTAGTGAAGTCTAGTGTAAGGTAGATTACTGAGGCTTTCCTCATTAGGAGCCAGTTTCGGGGAAAAGGCCATCTCTCCTGAGTTATTCATGTTGTACCCCGAATCGTCTGATTTAAACTAGGACATTTGAAATTTATGTTTTCTTTTTAGGGTTCACCTTTAGATGTTCTTAAAGATGAAAGGGTTCAATATTGGATTGAGAATTACAGAAACTTATTAGATGCTTGGAGGTTTTGGCATAAACGAGCTGAATTTGATATACATAGGAGTAAATTGGATCCCAGTTCCAAGCCGTTAGCACAGGTAAGTAGCGTATTCTACAGATAATCAAATGTTAACATTCTTTTATTTATATTGAGTTTCTCTTAATGTCTTTGTCTATTTCAAAACTTTTTTCCTGTTTTATTTTAGTTTTTTAATTTCCTAACAATTATCTTGTACAGCTAAACTTTGAGGTAAAACAAAGGACAGTAGGCCCAGATGACCTTAGGAAAGTCTAATTGCTGGGACTGTCTGAAATTTAGTGTCTGCCAAATTCTGTCAGACTCACGTGTTAGTAATCCCATGTGCATATTGTTTTTATGTATTTATATAGAGTAGAATAGGATTTTAAAAAATAGAATAAGTATAAACATATGTCTATACATGACATTTTTAATATGAGATCTATTATCACAAGGTATGTGATCTGATATCATACTATTACTTCAGATGTTAAATATTTGGTTATCTTCACCCTGAGCACTGGATGGTGCTATTTTATTTTTAAAGGAAGTTGAAAATTATTCTGGCAGCTGAAGTAGGTATTTTAGTAAGATAGTATTGTGCCATATGTTACTAATCTGGAAGAGCTCTAGGGCTTTCATAAAACCTAGCAAGCACCTTCTAACGGTTATTTTTACCATCTCACCAGCTCTGTTGTGAACTTTTAATGTCCTACTGCAGGAGCCTTAGTTCCTTTTCGTCTTACAGAAGGTGGTGGTGGAGAATGGTTTTGTTTTGTTTTGTTTTTTGTCTTTGAAATATGGAACCTGGGACCTTGTATGTACTTAGTAGTTGGTCTTATACTGAGCTATATCTGCAGAGCCCCCTTCTTTCCTTCCTTCCTTCCCTCCCTCCCTCCCTCCCTCCCTCCCTCCCTCCCTCCCTCTTTTCCTCTTTCTTTCTTTCTTTCTTTCTTTCTTTCTTTCTTTCTTTCTTTCTTTCTTTCTTTCTCTCTCTCTCTTTCTTTTCATTTTCTTTTTAAGACAAGACTCTCACTAAATTACACAGGCTGGCCTTGAACTTGTGATTCTCTGCATCAGCTATCCAACTAGCTGGGTCATAGGCCTGTCAGGGTCACTGACTTTTTGGTTTAATGGTTGCATGCTGGTACTTTAGTTTCTTTGCTTGTTGCTGTGAGCAACTAATTAACAAGAAGCAGCTTATGGGACAGCAGTTCTAGGGAATACAACTGTTGGAGGGGGGGGGCTTGGGAGCAGGACCATGATGCAGCTGCCGCTGTGTGCCCACAGTCAGGAAGTGAGGCCAGGCTAAGAAACCTGAAGCGCCACACCAAATGACCCACTTTCTCCAGTTAGGCCCTATACCAAGGCCTGTTTTTAGCTAGGAACCAAGTGTTCTGTTGGACACATTTAATATTAAATCACATTGGGATATTTTGTATGCATTTCATTGTCCCCGATTATTATAAAATGTTAAGGTCTAAAGTTCCTAGTATTTCACAAGTATTAGGTATCAGGGATATTAGCAAAAATGTAATTAAGTAAAGGTGACAGTAAGTACCAAATAATGTAACTGCTACATGGAGATATGAACTGAGTACTAATCAGATGGATCATTTTGCAATGTAAAATAAAATTTTAAAACATTTTTTCAGTATCAGACTTTATAAATCCATTTTGGTTTGCACTAAATTGCTCTTTTCATTTGCTTTGTAGGTGTTTGTGAGTTGTAATTTTTGTGGCAAATCAATCTCCTACAGCTGCTCCTCAGTGCCTCACCAGGGCAGAGGCTTTAGTCAGTATGGTGTGAGTGGCTCACCAACAAAATCCAAAGTCACAAGCTGCCCTGGATGTCGAAAACCCCTTCCTCGATGTGCACTTTGCCTCATTAATATGGGAACGCCTGTTTCTAGCTGTCCTGGTATGACATAATTGCACAAAATGTTTGTCTGAACTCATTTTCCTACATAATTGAATTATTGTTGCTAATAAAATATATGTTAATGATTATTATTTTTAAGAAAAGGCACTTTACTGATGGGCTTGACTTTTTTTTATTACCTCTTTAATTTATAAAGTCTGTACATTAAAAGTGAAAAATCTATGTTTATGGTGACTCAAGTAATCTCATAGATGCTGGCAATTTAAAATTGATGATTAAGGCTTAAATATGACTGATTTTTATAATTATACCATTGTCATGGCTTTTACCAGTATTTCAGATTTGATGTTTAAAATTACCTGTGCTCACAGCTATTCACAAATGCTTTTTGATAGTCTCATAATCCTATCCCATTCCTTCTTCCTTCACCCTCCCTTCTAATGCATGGACTATTAGCCCAGAAACCAGGACCCTTTGGTTCTCAGTTTTAGTCTTGCATCTGCTATTTTGTCAGTTATATAGTAAGTAGATGTGGAGTTTTGTTGTTGTTTGTTTGTTGAGAGGGGTTCTCACTATGTAGGCCATGCTGGCCTTGAAATGAGAGAGATCTGCCTGCTTGTGTCTCCTAAGTACTACATTAAAAAATATGCCACCATTCCGGGGCCAATGTATGTTTTTTTAATGATTATTAAAATTATTATTATTACTATTATTTTTTAATCTTTACAGTAAACATGGGGATGCTTTTTGAAAACAGCAAATAATGGAATATAATTCCAGTTATATAACATGAAAATGATACTAATGTCAAAAGTCTTCATCAAAAACATTTTGGCTTGGGCTGGACATGGTGGAGGACACCTTTAATCACAGCGTTCAGGAAACAGGCAGGCAGGCAGATCTTTGTGAGTTCACATCCTGTGTAGTCTAGACAGACAGCTCCAGGGCATCAGAGCTGCCTACATAAAGAAACCCTGTCTTAAACATATAAAAAGTTGTATTTGGCTACTTGGTACACTGGCGTAATGAAGAAGTGGCCATTGTGCCTTTTTCCTTCATGTATAATGTTTTTCTATATACATCTTAGTATTTATGACAGTGTCTCACTATGATGCCCTGGCTGGCTGGCCTAGAACTTATGACCCTGTGCCTCAACTTTTAAAATACTGGTATTAGAGGTGTACATAATCACACCCCTAGGGTTTGGTTTAAATTTGAATTAAGGGTTTTTATGCTGATCAATTTTTATATAGCCTAGATTATACCAAAAGTGCAACAATTTAGAGCATCTACTACAATAAAAATTAAACAAATAAAATATATCTGTGAAAACCGAGATATGTAAAATTAGTTATGTTTAGTACAGCCTTTGGGCCTAAGTCTCAGGAAGTTATAGTGAATATTTGCCTTCTGTTGTCACTATAGTGCATTTCATTTTTTATTACATATTAACTTTTTGGTTCTTTCTAGTTTTGAAATATGTATATATATATGTATATACATATATAAAGATAATAATCTAGAATTGAAAAATATTAAATCATAAATAAGTTCAAGCTTTTGCAGAGATTAATATAATAAATGCTGATTATGGTTTATTACATCATAATATTTGTTACAGAAATTTCTCCTATATTTGGTTCTGCATGTAATACAAGTTTATTCACTTATTTGCATATTATGACAAGGCTGATGCACTAAGCTGAGTGAGTCCAGTAGCTTTTTAGAGCTCATGATGAACAGTATGTACAGAACATGTAGAACTAATATAGAGTAAGAAAGAAGGGATAATATCTTTTGAGGAGTAAGGAGTGACCCACAAATTCTGTGTCTGTCATTCCAAAATCTTTAGAAAGATCTGCAATTCCAGAGGATTTTTTGTTGGTTTATAATGGCGAATCAATCCCACACCAGTTATGTTTTAAAGGGGATATTTATTTTGGGGGGTAAAACTTACATACACACAAACCATCAGGAAAGGAGCCTAGTCGCTGAGCAGGAGCCGGAACCAAGAGGCCGAGGCGAGGCTTGCTGCTCTTTTTAAAAGAAAAATATACCACGCCCCAGTGGGCTGGTATTTCAGCGCTATTGGCTGAAGGAGCAGAAGGTACTCCCGCAGCAGGTTTATTTTTTTTCGAGATTGGTTTTTCAGTGTAACTGAGTGTTGCAGCTCTGGAGGGAACAGTATCCTGACATGTTGGGAAGTCAGGCATGAGGCTGGGGTGCGGTGGGAGATGGTCTCTCCACAGGATGTAGTAATCCTGCTCCTCTCTTGAGAGAGAGTGGGTACAGCTGAGCTCTGCTCTCTTCTCCCTAAGGGAATGGCCTAGCAGTTTCCATTTCTTCTTCTGCTCTGCTTCTTCTGCTTTTCTTCTCAGCCCCTTCCCCCCTAAGGGAATGTCTCGGCAAAACTTCTGTTTAGGTGAAAGAAGGTCTTCACCTAAAACTCCTTTTTTTTTTTTTTTGAGACGGTTTCTGGAACTCACTTTGTAAATCAGGCTGGCCTTGAATTCACAGAGGTCCACCTGCCTATGCCTCCCAAGTGCTGGGATTAAAGGCATGCTCTACCACTGCTCAGCCATCCAAAACTCTTTTAAGAAAGAGATTTATTTGGGAAGAAGTCCAAGAGAGTAGCCTGTTGTAGACTGTCCCCTCTGTAAGTTAGAAGGTAAAAATAAAGAAGTTGGAGAGGTGGCTCAGCAGTTTAGAGCACAGGGATGCTGTTCTAGAGGACCCTGGTTTGATTCTAAGCTACCTTATGATGGCTCACAACCTTCTGTAACTTCAGTCCCAAGGATCCAACCCTAGTTCCCTCTCTTTTGGTTTCTTTGTCTGGCTGTCCTGGAAGTAGCTCTATAAACCAGGCTGGCTTCGAACTCACAGAGATCTGCCTGCTTCTGCCTTTCAAGTGCTAGGACTAAAAGCGTGTGCCACCACCACCTGGTCCAGTGCCCTTTTGACCACCTCAGACACTACACACACACACACACACACACACACACACACACACACACACACACACCTAGTTCACAGACATATATGCAGGCAATACGCACACACAGTAAATTGCAAAATCACTAAAGTGCATAAAGTGTATAAAGATTAAGTATCTCTATAAAATCTGTATTTCTTTTTCTCATTGTTGATTTGTTTGTAAATCCTTTAGAACAATTTCAGTGTAGCTACCTCTTTTATACATCCTTTTAACTTATATCACAAGCAGAAAATTATGGGTATTTTAAGAAACTATTCCTAGCCATAAGATTATTCCAAGTGTGACTGGCAATGATATAGTTAAATTTTTCATTTATACAACATGTTTTAAAAGGTAATAATTGATTAAAGGTAACATTTTTTACTTAATCTATTTTTCTGTTTTTATCTGTAATTGTGTGGGATTTAAAAATATTTTCATTTTATTTGTTTTAAAATAAAACATTGATGTAGCCGAAATTAATAGAATCAGCATTTTTTTGAACACGAAAAGTGGCATATCAAAGTAATAATGTATGTAGAAAAGCTTGGAGATGTCCAGCATGCCAGAAATTTAAGTACTACAGAAGGGTCATTAAAAATCTATATGCAAAGATGTATATACAAATTTTACATGTCTTTTCATTTTTTTTTTTTTACTGAACATGGATGAAAATATTTACGTTATGTAATCTGATAAATAGAAATTACAAGAGTCCCTTTCTTTACCTTGCTTAAATCATGGTCTACATCAGTCTTTTTTTCATTTTTGAGAAAGAGTATCAATATATATAGCCTTGGCTATCCTGGAATTCACTATGTAGACTAGGCTAGTCTTAAACTCAGAGATCAGCCTACCTCTGCCTCTCAAGTACTGGGTTTTGAAGCATGTGCCACCAGAAACAACCCTGTATATTAAGAAGATATATTAATTAAGATATAGTTATGCCAACTGCCTCAAATTCATGATTGCTTTTTATTTTGTGTACTAATTAAATACACAACACACACGCACACAGAAAAAAAATAAATATACCCACTGATTCCATTTAGTGTTAACCGTATGTTTATGATTTCAAGGACAACCATGTGATACTGAGTTTCTTAATCAGCCTGTTGAGTAAGTATATATATATTTACATGTATATGTAAACTGTTATTCAGTACTAGATCTTAACATTAAAATTGCTATTTCAATGTGGCATATGTTTTATATTTTAACATAGCTACCCTTTAAGAAGCTTAAACTGCTATGATTTGGCTAATGGTGATCAATTTCTTTTCCCATAGGTGGATCCAAATCAGATGAAAAAGTGGACTTGAGCAAGGACAAAAAGTTAGCTCAGTTTAACAATTGGTTTACCTGGTGTCACAATTGTCGGCATGGCGGGCATGCTGGACATATGCTTAGTTGGTTCAGGTAAACACCACCTCACTTCCTTGATAATCTTATAGTTACAGGACATAGAGCAGATAATCTTTTCAGTAGTTTAGGGTCTTGATATCATTGTATTATATCTCAGTCAATAATTAATTTTTAAAATGTGTTTGTTGATTTGACTTAAAAAAGGTAGTATCAATGGTTCCATTATTATCTTACATAATGTTAAACTGTAAAAGTAATACTTATGCCAGGTGTGTGGTGGTACTTGTCTTTAATCTCAGCACTTGGGAGGCAGAAGCAGGTGAATTCAGAGTCAGTTTGAACATAGCAAATTCTTGACTAGCTACGGCTACATAGTGAGATCTTGCGTCAGTTTTTTTTTATACTTATATAAGAAATCCTTTTATGGATTAAATGCTTAACATTTTTCCCTACTGGGGGATAGGATACTTATAGTTTTTTTATATCTTACAATTTCTCATGTAATTAAAGTATGAATATAATTATACACATACACACACGCACACACATACACACACACAAATCTACTCCACTAGTTCTTTCTTTCCGGGTGTGCTCCACATAAATAGCTCCTACAGTGGAGATTCTCAAAATAAACTTACTGACTTAGAGCAGTGCTAGTGGCCCTGTGCTGGCCATTAACATAGCACAAGAGCCCGTCTCATTTGTGCTAACCTTAACTCTTAATACGTCCCTATCTCACGGAGATGGAAACTTTTCTCCAGCTCGCCTGGTCTCACTGAACTGGTTTATCTCTGCCCGCCAGTCCCCTCTTCTGCTTACCAGATAACCACTCAGAGGCTTAATATTAATTGTAATTGTTTGGCCATTGGTTTAGGCATATTACTGATTAGCTCTCACTTGTAAATTAACCCATTTCTACTAATTTGTGTATCATTACATGGACATGGCTTACTGGTGATGCCCTAGTATGTTACTACTTGGGCGGCTACATGCTGTCTCCCCAACTCTGCCTTCTTTCTCTCCATATCTTTGTTTGGATATGAGAGAGACACATATTCACAACATACAGAAGGAAATCCTACATCAATCCCCTTAATAACTATTTTGGTATGTTGGTGTAGAAACCAAAACTGTTCATTTCAGTTACATTTTCTTCAAAGTTCACCTTGGTGCTTGTTTCTAATTTGAAGCTCTTAATGCAGTGTTTTATCATGGGTTTTAATTCATATGTTTAATGCAGTAGCATTTTGAAGTTAATTATATAAATATATTTGTGTGTGTAAAGCTTGGATTACTAACTGTTACTTCACCTTTTTTCAGGGACCATGCAGAGTGTCCTGTATCTGCATGCACGTGTAAATGTATGCAGTTGGATACAACAGGGAATCTGGTACCAGCAGAGACTGTTCAGCCATGAAATGCTACACCTAAAGAGAAACCTTCAAATGAGGAGTTTTTAATCGATGTCCTTCATAGTTCAGAAACATACCTCAGAACAAGTCACTCATGACTCTCCTATAATGGGAAAATAAATCATTCTATCAGATCAGCAATTTGATGTTTGAGTGATTTTGATGTGCTTCTTAGAGGCAGATGCTGCTGAAGAGAATACCAGAGCATGACTATAAGTTCTGTTCAGTAGGTTAAAGTTCATTTGAAAGACCTTTCTAGAGTTTTGTCAGAAATATGAATGTACATAGAAGGTTTTAGAATAAAAACATACCTGTGCCTGCCTCTTCAATCTGAACTTGATATCTTTTGATAGAATCTGTACATATTTAAAGTCAAATGGTCAATTTAGTGGTTCAGATAACAGTTTAAGCTTATCTATGTTTAGATTTCATTCAGATAAAATATGTTTTTACATTGAGAATTAGCACCTCACCCACACTGCTGATATGTTTGAGAAAAGTACATGCATGCGTGTGTGTGAACACACACACTTTTTTCTTTACAAAAGAAAAAAATGTGTCAAATTTCAGGAAAACATGCTAAAGAGTTTTTCATTTTATTTTTTTCTTTTCCTGGGTTCTGATTTGTCTTTGGAGATTT
Source organism: Myodes glareolus (assembly GCF_982192425.1). Classification (NCBI taxonomy): domain Eukaryota; kingdom Metazoa; phylum Chordata; class Mammalia; order Rodentia; family Cricetidae; genus Myodes; species Myodes glareolus. The sequence goes on from NC_142050.1 coordinate 7,188,618, forward strand.
CTCTCCTTACCATCAGGAGTGTTCTCTGAATACAAAGCCTTTGGAAGATCTTATGTAGGGACCGGCTTACTGTCTTTCAGTTTTGGAATCTGTCATTTTCCATGATGTTGGGCAAAACAAAGGTGTTCCTGAAGTCTACTTTAGATATAAGTTGCTAAAAGTATGTGTACTGGGGCCAGTTCAAGGACTTTGTTTCTATTTTTGTTTGTCAGACTAACTGGACAGATTTAAGAGAGGATTTATATCAAGAGTCTTCGTCATCTGCCATGTACAGCAACTGAACTGAATGTTTTGCTAGAAGTCATAATCTTAGAGGATCTTTTCTACAGATGTTGGAGATATGTCTGAAGCTTCATGTCAGCAGCTAGGCTAAGGAAAGACTAAGATCCTTTAGACTAGACTGAGTTGTGATGTATATATTCAAGAAAAATTGACTCTTGTTATTTAAGATCTGATTATACAAAAGGCATAGAGTAACCTTGGGGATAGTATATATCTGTCCTAAATTTCTGGTGGGTGACAGTTTTCAGATGAAAAACTTGGAAATAATGACTTATTTCTTATAGAAATTGCCATTATGGGATTATTGGTCTTCATAAATCTTACTGCTTTCATTTTAATAGAATATTTTCTTCAATGTTGCATAAATTAAAATATTCCTTTTAACCTTGCTGTGTCCTTAACATGAGCTTTAAAGTAATTACACATTCTTCGAATGTATGTTTTCATTTCTTCTAAAAGTATAATATAAAGTTAATGAAAGTTTTGATACAGAGTATAGACATAAATACAAACTGCATTATATAAATATAGACTTGTAAAATGTCTTAATATGGTGACATTTTAAAGGCTCTTCTATGTAATAGCTTCCTAATATTTCCTTTGAACTATACAGCTTATATTGATGTCTATTTAACTTGTCTTGCATTGTATGTAGAATGAAAATAGATTCAAATTATTTCCCCATTTTTTTTTATCCCCTAGGTCACTGGTATTTGAGATTAAACTCAACAAGGTATTGTTGAGATACTGAGATAGTATTGCCATTGTATACATAAAATAACATAGGAACATTTTTACCTGTCTTAGACAAAATAAATAATGACCGCTGACAAATACATTAGTAGCACACCGATTAAAAGGATAATGGCAAAGGGCAGAAGATGTAGGTCATTGGGAACAGGTGCTTAGCATACATAAGGTAAGTTCTCAAGGTTTCTTAGTACCACATGCACACTAAGGGAGAAAGAAAGGTGCCGTTCACCTGTCTGCATCTATGAAAAGGGAATATGTGCATTCTAATGACTTGGAAGAAAACCCAAGAGAACACCATGAGCAACAATGAAGTCAGTGTGTTTTTCAAATGAAGTAAGCAAATACATATTAAAAGCCTTAGGGATATGCAACCCTGTCATAAGATGGCAGAAAGTGTTTATGAGTTACTAACTGGTTAAATGTGGAAATAAATGGATGTAGTTCTTTGCTTCATTTATAGTACAAATGTAGAACTTTAATGTCCAGTATAGCAATAAATATTAACATACAGAGTTAATAGTAACCAACTATTCAAATAAAGTAGATATTTTTACTTAGGAAGCTCAATGCCATTGGTAGCTGAAGAAGAAAGGCTGCTTACATGAGAACATGCACAGCATGTTAAGTATATTTTCATGGGAATTTTACAGTCTTATTGGGCTTTGGGTAATGTTTGTCTTTTTGTTGTCTAGCATTTATTTTCAATAATGAAAGATGTAAAAATAAATGCAAATGTATATCACCCATATTAACTGGCTTTTTCCAGTTAACTGCAACCAGGTATCTTCTGTTTCCAGTCATTAAGCAGCCAGATGTGATTTATCTAAGGTAAAGAAACTGCTTCACAATAGGAAAGTTAGTACAGTTATAATTTATTCAGCAAGCATTTCCCCAGTTTTGTGTCTAGTAGTAAGACTGCAATAAAGCACACATTTAGTCCAGCACTCAGGATAGTTAGAAAGTGCACTGACCTCTTCGTTTAGCACATTGAGGAATGGTTATAAACTTCTAGTTTCCCTGTAGTCACTGGTATATAATTAGTACTATCTCACCCTTTCTCTCTCTCCTGTGTCTTCCTCCTAGATTTTCTGACTCTTCTCTTCTGGTACTGGCCATGGCAGGAAACCTGCTCTCTCCATTGCTATCCAACCTGGAATACATATATACACTACATTCTCAGTAAGTTCTTCACAGTAAGTGGTGAGTTCGTAGTGTGCCCAGATGCCCATGCTTCTAACAGTGCAGCAGGCATCTGCTTGCCTTGATTGGTGAACATTTTTAAGGTCATGGTATTAAATAATGGACAGCACCATCACTGCTGTGGAATCAGTGTGTCTGAGAAAGCCGTAGCACTAAGTTCAGTTTGATTGTTGTAGCATTTGCATCTTCACAGCCAAAATGTCAGTCTCTTTCATTTTTGTTTTGAAATTTTAAAATAACTTTCTAATTACTTTCAAATAATTGAAGGAAATAGTTGTCCATAATGTCCTCCAAAATACAATTTCCTTACTAATAACCATTGGTGGGACAATGTATTTAAATGCTTTGCTTTAAGATTAAGGATAATTTATGTAATGCCAGAAATAGCAATAATAATTCAACACATAGTCTTTCATCCAATTTATGAAAAACATGCCGCCTTAATGTAATTTCCTAACTAGAAATTCAGATAGAGTAATCTAATTAAGTTGGCATCTTAAAGTCACAAAGACAGAATTGTCTGGAAGTATGTTTGAAGGGATTGATGTCTCAAATGTGAAACAGACATTTATAGATAAATTCACAAAAATCATTGCTTTTGCATTTTTTACTTAAAGAATATTCGTTTCACTTAGATGCTTTATATACACTTGAATATGCATGAAACCCTGAAGTTTGAAATAACAAATACTCAAATTTATATTTATTCACATTTTTGTTATATAGCCATATTTGGTTAATGATAATCAAATAACTTGCCTTTGTCAAATGTAACAATGTTTTTAAATTATGTAATTGTGTTTTAAAATATCAAATATAATAGTAGTATTTTGTGAAAAAAATCAGTATTAAAACTTTCTATGTTCCTACTTTAATCAAAGAAAAATTACTTCATCATCCATTTGGAAGTTCACATTAGACAAAAATCCTTAATATTTCCACAAACCTAGGTGTACATAGAACTCCCTAAATAGGTAGAGGTATACATTCATAAATATCTAAACAACAAATTTGCAAGATTTGCCTGTTGTAAAGGAAATATTTTGTCTTAAATTTTCTGAACTTTGATTCCTCAAAACAGGGTGTAGAGGAAAAACTAACAGCATGTTGCTAACAGACAAATTGCCCTCACTGACTTCCACTCTTTGGGAGACAAGGAGGCGGACTGGGCTGGCGCTCATGATCTTTTCTCTGTACCTCTTGCATGCTTCACTAAGGCAGCACTTTTTAAAATTTAGTATAATTCTTCCAATGAATGCTGAAATATCGCTCCAAACAGGGAAGGTTATTGTCCAGTAGAAAAACAGACACAAACTGGAAATGAATAGACTGGCACAGGTTCTCAGGGTCTTTGAGACAACCAGCCACTGCTGGAAGCGCTCCTAACCTAATTGGGGGGGTGATAATTTTAAGTATACTATGCGGACTCTGTTATTTCTGCCTCAGGAAGTGTTACATGATGATTGTTTTCCCTATGGGATCTTGGAATGAAAACTATCATCCTTTCAAATAAAGCCCCTCTTAGGAAAGACCCCATCCCCACTAATTTATTACCTCTAGTTTGTCTCTTCTATTCATTTGGGGTCCACTTCCAGTATGTGAAACTTTGAGATTTCTAAGTATCTTTTTGTGTATTTAGGCTAGAATTTGAATATTTTTCTCCAGCAGAGACATTTGAGTAGAGTGCAAATGAATTCTCATAGAACAAAATTGTCAAGCATATGTGACAGAACTGTAGGGAAGAGGCGTACAACTTTAATCTGCAAAGAAGCTTAAAAAGAGCTCTATGGTGGTTATGCACGAGGCCTGACAATTGACATTTCTCATTTTGGCAGCATTCACCTACAGACCCCTATCTGCACCAGAATACGTTCGTCCCTGGGATAAATGATTAATGAGCTGCCTATCACTCCCACTCCTTTTTTTACTGAGTAGTGGAGGCTTTGGTTGATCATAGTCTAGTCATCAGCATTCTCACTGAAACTGAATCTGCCACTACAGAGTTGAGCTAGGGCAAGCAGCATCTCAAGAAAAAAAATTGCAGCATTTAAGATAACAAGATCCTTTCCTGGTCACTGTCCTATCTGTCAAGGCGGTTTTGTTATTTGCCCTCAGAGAGCTTTAGAAAACCTTGTGTTCTTGTCAAGATCCAACATCCGAGGATTTCCAGTTCTTTTTCTGGGCTTTCTGAGACAGGTCTTGCTGCTTAGCCCAGGATTCCTCCTCAGTATTCTGAATACAGGAGTTGCAGGTGTGCATCATTATGCCTTGCTTGTTCTTTTTATTAGTCACTGGCATGTTTTGTGACATGCAAATGTCTCATAAGACCTGCATCTTGCATGGCAAACAATAATACAACTGCCAAATTACTTTAGAATGACAAGTGATCCTCAGATACTCTTGTATTCGAGCAAGCAGATGTTAGAACGAGAAGATAAGAACAATTATTTACCTGTCAGAACAATGTGCGCTACATTCTAAAGCAGATGGCAGAAAATGCAGGCCTACATAGTTTATGAAAATGACAGCTTGTGGTTTTGGTAAAATACATACGAGAAAAAGTAATGGGACTCAGAACTTCTTTTTCAGCATCTCTCTGCCCCTGGGTTTCTCAGCATTCCTGAATTCACATTGCTCTCTCATTTACTTATCTGCCAATTTGCCCTATCTCTTTATATTTCCTTGTTTCCTTTCTTTATCCTTTTCTGAATTTTCTGTTTAACCTCTCTCTGAATGGGATTCACCCAGCTGAAGTGCATATGCCCCCAGAGCCAAGGCAGGGAGTGGAACCATCCCTATACTTCATGATTCTTTCCAGTGGCTAGCTAGCAGTTAGGTGGTGGGTGGTGCTGTGAGTTTTCTGTGTGCACTTTAAGAAGCAGCTGGGAAAGGCTGTTTTGAAGACTCCAAACTAGACTGCATTTTTACCCAATATTGATTGATGTAGACAACAGCCATTTTCTTGGATTTGGGGAAATGGGTAGAAAGGGATCATGGTAAGCAGAACTGGGCAATAAGAAAAAAGGGTGGGGGCGGATTTCTCCAGTTCTTTCATTGTTTAGATCCTCCTCTCAGTTACAGTCAGTACTCTTTCAACCACTGGTGACCTGGTTAGGCCAAGCTTTGTTCGGCTGGGTGGTCAGTAAGCAATGAGCACAGCCTTCTCTATGCTTGATTCAATTAGCTTATCATTCATACTTTTGCTCAGAACTGTTTGCAGCACAGCATTCTAGCGAGCAACTACCAACTGGTAGTTCATCTGTTGGATATTTTTAACTCAGCCACGTATTTGGAGTCTGAATAACAGGACATGCAAAATAATTATATTTAGTAGAAATAAAGGGATCATTCTGGGAAGTGTTCTAATTGGATGGTAAAGCTAGAATTAAGTCTAGGGTCTAGATTGAAATCTGGCACTTTTCTGTTTGTCAGACTATTCTGTCTGTTCTCTAAGGGTGTGCCTTGTCATGTTGACCATGCTCTAGTGGATGATCCCACACCCAAGAGTATATTACTAAGACAAACTCTATGGTATATTAAAAAGAAAAGGACACATGTCCTGGCTGGACAGATGAGATGAAGGTGATCTGGGAGGATCTAGGGGGGAATAGGATCCAAATGTATGAAATTTTCAAAAAACAAAAAATTTTAAAATATTTTATATTAAAAAAAGTTCAGGTAAGTAGTTTATTTCAAATCTGAACACCTTAGAGCCAGGGAAGCCAATGGTGTAGCTCTTAGTCTAAGACTGGGTTCCTGAGAACCAGAGAGCAGGTGCAGCAGCCTAAGTCTTCCCAGTCCTTGGCACAAGGAGCAGGAACTGAAGCCCAGAACAAGGTGGCAATTGATGTCTTTCAGCTTGAAAGGATTGTTATATGTCACTATAATTATACATGCAAAATGTGTATCAATGATATTGGGCATAATCTTGCATAAGTGAACATTTGTTATAAAATATTGATGTATAATATTTTAAAGCCCTGTGTAAATGAACTTTTTATTTGCATGATTATGGCCATATGAAAAGTTATGGTGGTATATGCCTACAGTTCAGCACTCAGTATCTGAAGGCAAGAGAATTGTAAGTTTGAGGCCAGCCTAAGCTACACAGTAAAGCCTATCTCAAGAAAATAAAGACAACAGAAGTTGAGAAATTAGTCTTTTAGAAAGATTCCAGATCCCATAAAAGTTTAAATATTTGTGTCTAAGGTTTTTCATCAATATATTTAGATGTTTTGCCTAAAGCAAAGGATCTGCCTTTACTTTTAATACAGGATGTAGCTATTTTAGTGTGTGTGTGTATGTATACATACATACACACACTATATATATGAATATATATATATATATATTCATTTTAAAATCTGCTGTCTTTATCATATAACAGTCAGGGTTCATGAGTGAGCTAATCCACTCCTTCTGCTGGAGGTGAAATGTTTTCCTGTGCCACCTTGTAATTTGCTTTGCAATGAATATTGCTATTTGTAACTATACCTTGTGATTACAAGATACATGTAGCTGAATTTAGAATGTGTAGGGAACACAGGCAGCAGTGCTATTCTAAATGTCACTGACTTCAATTTAACTCACAAGAATTGTTAAAAGCTGAAATAATCCATCCTATCATCCATTTCTGCAAATGTATTTTTAGATAATCTGAATTTTGTTGTTTCAAAGTTGTTTTATTTCTTCAATTCCTGAAATTTCCTAGCCTCATTTCCAGTGAGACACTCATTAGAGAACTTGTGACAAGATCCCACTTTCAGAAAATTTGCAAGTTCAATGTCGTGTGTTGCAGACTGTTTACTAGACATATTTTGATGTGGCACATTATGTAATACTTTGCCTCCCTTTAACTAGGCAATCGCAGATGTGTACTTTGTAGGTGGACTTTCTTTCCTGCCAGCCAGTTTCCAAATAACCACACAGAAACTTATTATTTTAAATGCTCCGCCAATAGCTCAGGTTTGTTTTTAGCTAGCTCTTATAACTTAAATTAGCCCAGTTCTAGTAATGTGCTGCCCCGCGGCTTGTTTACCTAGTCTATGTACTTCTATTGCTGCTTCTTCCAAGTCTGGCTCACAACTTCTCCAACTCTACCCTCCTCTCAGTGTTCTCTCTGTCCTGAAAACCCTGCCTACCTATCAGCCAATCAGCTGTTTATTAAAAGAGATAGCAACATATCTTCATACTGGACAAAAGAATTATTCTAGTTTCCCTATTTTTGTCTAATTAAAATGGAAGGTTTTAACTTTAACATAGTAAAACTATATATAACAAAGCAGTTATCAAGTAAGATTTAGTTGCAATATCTAATCCATTTGTATATGGCCAAATTAGAGAAAATATTATCTATCTTTGTGAGTCTAAAGGCTTATACCTAATTTACCCTTTTTTTTTTTAAATCAAAACTAGGGAAAACTCTGGAAACTCTGGAGGAACATTAAGAAAATCAAGGTTATTGTTAAGTTTTGGCTGGAGCAGTTTGTGAGGCTGGAGCATCTCAGCCAGCAGCCTTGAAGCTGTTTAAAATGTAACATACATACCTGTATTCATACAAGTATAGATTGTGTGTTGTTCACAAGTATGTCAAAAATGTTTTTTTGCTTTATGTTTGAGCAAGTATTATGTTTTTCTAGAAAGTTTTATTTCTTTATGCCTGTAGCCAAGATTTTCAGTGAGTCTTTCTCAATAAAACCTGATCCATATCAACCTGGAATGAATCCACCATCTCTCATTTCCTGTAGAAATAAAAGCATAACCCCTTCCCCAGAACAACACACCTTTTGACTTTCATTTTGAAGTCAGGGTATTTTAAAAATCTGTGTTGGTTTAACTCAGCAGCCTTTATGACCCAGTGTGTCATAGCAGCTGTCGCTTGGGTCATCAAGAAATTCAAAGACAACATAACATTCAAAATCCAAACTGTATTTTCCATGCCTACATGGCTTATTATAATATTTTTTATTACTTTGTTTTTTAATGGCTTTATTATTTTTAAACTACTTTTTAATGACTGTCTATACCCATTCCCTTTTCCCTCCCAAATCTATTTATATTTTAAAATACACTGTAACCCATTAGAGGATTTTTTCGTCTGGCTTTGTCTTTACTGCACATTTGTAATCTTTTCTGTACGCATGAGCAAACCCTAAACCTGCCATGTGGCTTAGTTTATGGCATGCTGGAGGGGCTTACACTGACTACTCAAGCACACAGGCAGTGGTTGGGAGACTCTTCTCTATACCCTGGCCCTTTAGAGAATGTGGGACTAGGAAACTGTAGCTGGCTCCATTTTTGTGTGTTTAGAAGCTTTCCTTAAGTTTTTTTTTTTAAAGTTTTATGTTGATATACATGGCTTCGCCCCACATTGGAATGACATTTGTAGGTGGAGTTTTCTTTCTAGACCACTGATCAGCCCTGTCCCACCAGCTGCTCTCCAAATAAGCACAGACTTATTAATTGTAACTGCTCAGCTGATAGCTTAGGCTTGTTTTTAGCTAGATTTTGTAACATAAATTAATCCATTTTTAGTAAGCCATGTGCTGACCTGAGGCTTGTTTACCTCATCTATGTATTTCTCATGTTGCTTCTTCCAAGTCTGGCTCGCGACTCCTCAGACTCTGCCCTTCTTCCCAATGTTCTCTCTGTCCTGAAAATCCTGCCTAGCTATAGGTCAACCAGCTTTTTTATTAACGAGAACACATCTTCACAGTGAACAGAAGGATTATTCCACAGCAGTACACAATGTTTTAAACTTACAAGTTTTTCTTTCCCAAGTGACTTTCTTTTGAGCTTTCAGTTGGGTAACAATACAGGAGTATTGTGCTTGCTTACTTGAACGTATCTCAGAGTTTTAAAGCTCAAATGTTCTCATCATGTATTTTCACCAGATTGCTTACAATATATCTTTAAGTTTATACCTCAAAGTCTAGGTCATAGGATGGAAGATCAAGGGACAACAGCAACACAGATCATTTTCTTTAAAAGAGATTTTCCTTAAAAAGAATAAGGCAGGATATTAGTGTCAGTTTTAGCAGAGTGGCCCTGTGCAAACCGAAGACAGTAAGTCACCCATCTTATCTTCACTGGTAACCACAGTTTAGCATCTGGGAAAGTCACTGTATTAGTTTACAGTGAGAAAACAGGGAAAAGCAGAAACCTCAGCAGCAGCCTTAAACTCACTTTCTGAAAATAAGAGCACTATAAACATCATATTTAGTCCCAACTAATTTTCATAGTTTATTTGTAGTATTGAAAGTGAAGCACACTGCCCAAAGGCCCAATTCTTTTAGTTCACTGGTTTCTAATAGAAAAAGAATTCACAAAAATCTCCTGGTTTGGAAGCAATGACTCCCTACTTCTCTAAATCTCCAGTATGTTCATCTGGAAAACATTTAGTCATTTCTAAAGACATTTCAAAATGAGGCAATCTTGGTCCACTGTCTGCCTTGCATAAAAGGTCAACTACATGACCAACTAAACCATAACATTTCTGAGACATATGGAAAAAATAATTTGCTAAAAGAAACTCTGATCATTTCAAAGGGCAGATGTAGCTCTTAAATAAAATATATTTGCTTATCAGGCTCAGTGTTTTCATATAATTTAAAGCCTCTCAAAAGCAAAAGAAATATTAAAATGTTTCAGTGAAATACAGCACTGTTTAAGTTTGTGTTAAATTTACTTGACATAATTGATTAGTACATGTATGCAGTATGTCAACTGGAGTTGAACTAATGAAAATAAGCATTGCCTAAACAGTGCCTATGTCATAGTATTAAGTTTTAATTAATAATTATCCATCAACAAAGATCTTCCTGCTAATTAACTTTAAAAAATCAGGTAACAAGATATGAAATCTTTTTACATTTACAACCACCATTAAATAAGATTTATTACCTTAACATTTTCTGATATGAGATTTGAGTAATAATTCAAACCGAAAAATGAAGTTGCTTAGAACATGAGACTAAGTCATTGTTAACTACAGCAATGTCCTAAACTCTTGCTCTATCCATCTGTATTATTTTCTTCTGAATTGAGGCATTTGTTTGATAACTGTCATCAAGTTTTCTGATCTTTATTTGCCCACCCAAAGAAACAATCACATTGAAACAGAATTTTTTAATATTCACTAACCAACATATTTCATCCTACATCTTTTAAAATGAGGAACTACCAAACAACTTAGTGCCCTGCTAACATTCTGTAATATGAATGCAGAAGCAAAATTAACTGAACTTTTATTCCTTGAAATCAAGAGGAACACATTATATTATAACTTGTTCAGAGCCTACAATTCTGGTCTTAATTAGCCATCTCATAGCCCTATGCTGTAGATCAAATGGGGTTGTAAGAAATAAATGGCTTATGTCAAGTCAACATCTCTATTAGAAAGTAACTCAAAACATGTGTTTTACCTGATATTCTATGTTTTACACCATCTTCCTAGGAAAGGCAAGTTGAGGGCATTAGGATCAGCTTTATAACAGATAATAAAATTCCAGATGAATTAGATAAAGGAAGAAACCAAGCTGAAGTTTCACAAAGTAAAACCATATCTGACGGCTCCTAATCGGGATTTCTTTGAAACCTCGGATCAATTAAATACTAGCTGGCTAGTAAGATACATTGAGTGTATGCTAGGCTGCTGTGGACATACTTCAAACTTTTATATGTATCTTTAGTAATTAGTCTAGAACTTAACACCAAGCATTTATGGAAAGGCAATGCATATTATATTACCATATTGAAAGTACAACCTCTGAGTTCTATACATTTACCAGTCACAATAGTTTGTTACTCAGAGCATTTAGCACAGAAAAAGATGCCTTCAGATTTGTGTTACAATTTTATCATGAAAAAAATCTGAGGCACTATAGAACTAGCACTTAGGAAACTGTTTTGGATTAAATTTACATTAAACTTTGATATTCCTTGTACAATTTCAAGTTTGAATGTCTCAGTAAGTTTAATGAAGTAGGTGGACCTTCTGTCTATGTGTTACTTTCATTGGTTAATAAAGAAACTGCCTTGGCTTTTTTATAGGGCAGAATTCAGATAGTTGGAGTAGACTGAACAGAATGCTGGGAGAAAGAAAGCAGAGTCAGGCAGATGCCGTGATTCCCCTTCCCAAGACGGATGCTGGCTAGACTCATGCCGGTAAGCCACGACCTTGTGGTGGCATACAGATTATTAGATATGGGTTAGTCAAGATGTGAGAGTTAGCCAATAAGAGGCTAGAACTAATGGGCCAGGCAGTGTTTAAATGAATACAGTTTCCGTGCAATTATTTCAGGTGTAAACTAGCCGGGGAGCCAGAATCCTGGTGGGAACACAGCCCACCGCTCCTTTTGCAACAGTTTAATACTTATATTTCTAGAGCTGACATTTTTACATTGTTTTTGTGTAACTCGTTTCTATGTTTCCTAGTTTTATAAACAGTTTTTTAAAGACATAAGTTTGCTCCTTTGCCTATACTGATACTCTACAGTCAACATATTTACTAAGCACTTACTGGGTATAATTAACATGTAAGTACTGTAGAATTTCTTTTCCCTGTAGAATTTTCTTTTCAGCAAAATGAAAACATCCTAAAATTGAGGATGGTTAGCAATTCTAACCAAAAATCATTCAATTATATGCTCAGAATAGGTGAACTGTATGATTTGTGAATAATATTTTAATAAAATTACTGTAGGAAAAATCTGGAACTTGTGTCAGGGAAGTACTTGTTCAGATAACACTCCTTCAGTTGCTGTGATGGGATATCCAGGTGTACATGGTAAGCGGCTCAGAAACGACAGAGCTTAGATACAGCATCGTATCATTAGCACAAAGGACTCACTCAACAGAAAGCAAGGTCCTCGGCTGACTTAGTACCATCTGAGAACATTCAACATTTGATAACACCAGGTTGATTAACACACAACTGGAGATGGACATAACTTATTGGAAATGGCTGGTCTCCCTTATTTTCAAACTGTACTTACATACTATATTTCATATAATAAAAGGCTTTACCATAATCAGTTATGGTAATGCTCATTAAATAATCTGTAGGTTATTTAGGGGCCATAAAACTATGAAATTAAAGATAATCAAATTATACTGACCAAAATATTTGACAACTTAAAATGAGGATTTTTGCTCATGGTTTCAGAAAGTTCAGTCACATGGCTCCCTATCTTTGAACCTATTGCAGAACATCATAGCAGATAAGTAAAGAGAAGGAAGAACCAGAAGCCAAGTTATCCCCTTCCAAGCTATGCTCCTAGTAACCTACTTTATCTAGAACTTTCCAAAATAGAGCCCTAAATGTGGGTCAAGTCTGTGGGGCAATTTCCTATTCAAATGATAACATTCTCCACATGAGTATAAAAAGATCGTGGGCATTTTACAGTGCATATGTGCCACCTCTTATATGCCACCATTCAAAATTATAAATTCAAACTTCTGCAGATATTTAAACTCCTAGTAAGACCTCTATAAAGTGGGAAAATAAGTTACATATCTCCAATATACAATAGTACAATGTTAAGAACAACTAGAAAGAATGGGATTAAAGAACAATATCCATTTTGGCAAAAGTTAAATTCTTGCAGTTTCAGGTGTGGCATTTGTAGCATGTGGTATGATATGAGAGTGCTAACAGGTCTGGGCAGTCCTGCCCTGACAGCCTTTCTCACTGTAGCCCCTGTGCCCTCCTAGGCGGGCTCCACTTGCTGCCTGTAGCTTCCCTTTGCAGATGTTGCCACTGTTGGTTTCTGCCATCTAACACCCTGGAATCTCTGCTGCAACTTAAGTCTCATGCATCACACTGTGAGGCTACCTGCAGGGACTCTGACTCAAAAACACCATCTAGACTCCTACGCCTTCCTTTACATGTTGGTGGAATCTTCCATGCATTCAGTTCAAGTTTTACATGCCTGAAAAAACAAACTCCATGTGGATGATGCTAAGACCTACTGACAGCCTGGGCAGGAGCCAGGGCCATTTAGACTAAGTCTGCATAAGATAAACACAGGGGGAAAAGAAAATAAAACCCCTCAAACAAACCTAAGAGCTGTGCATACAATGTTTCTCGGAGCTTCCTTCATAATGTACAATTTTCCAAATGAGTAAAATGCTTTTGCATGGTGCTAAGCTCCAAACAACCACATATATTCTCTTTGTACCCACTTTAAATATTCCCTTTCTTGACAAACTACATTTTTCAACAGTTTTTTACTCTAGTTCTTATTCTAAGCACAGCTAAAAGACATGTGCAATGAACATGTCACAGTCTAACTATTAACCTGTCTAGAAATTCCTCTGCCAAATGAATGCCTTCATTTTGAATTTAGCCTTAGTCTCAGGACATTGACAAAAATGTACACAAATCCTTTCCCATAATGTAATACAGACCTTTCCAGTTTGTTTTCCAAGAGTCTCATCTCTACCGGAAATCTCATGAGTAGTATATATTTCTCTCTGCATTTTGGTCATTCGAGCTCCCAACATTATCCATTCCTCATTAAACTCTCCTCGCAATAGTCTAGGACTTCTCTGGTCAGTTCTCCAAACCCTTGGAGAATTCTTCCCCTAACCAAGTCTTAAGACTCAAGAATCACATAGATTTATCACACCCTACTTGTCTAGTATCATGTGTGTGTGTGTGTGTGTGTGTGTGTGTGTGTAAATAACTGTTCTTGTTGCTGTGACAAAATACCCAATTTAAAGGGAAGGCTTATTAGGGCTTCCTTATGGTTTAGTACCTCATGGATGACAGGGAAGGGGAGAAAAGAAGAAAATCATACCATGGTGGCCAAGAAACAGTACAGTGAGAAAGGGGACAGGGACCAGGTATACCTTGAAGGACAACCTTTTAATGATGTACTTCCTTTAACTAGGCCATATTTAATGTCTCCAGGATTTCTCAAAATAGCTTAATCTGTGAGAGGCAGTCCATATTCCGGACATAAAAAAAAAATGGTAGATAGAATTCCATACTAAGAACAATGCCAGTTTAAAGGCACAAAGAGAAAGTTAAATGACTCTACTAACTCATGATCAAAGATCACCTCTGTCACTAGTCTATGTCCAGAATGAAGAAACACTTCACAGATTAGATAGACACCTCCTCTTTTCATTCAACAAAAGTACTTTCTAAATAACCTACCAAGGCATGATCAGCATGGTAGATGGTAAGCAAATCCAGCACAGTTGGCCCAGACTTTCATGTGGTAGGTCTAAATATCGACTTACAGCTACAAAACTCCAAGTTTGAAACTGAAAAAATAAAACAATTGACCAAAAGCATGCTATTTTGATTTTTATTATACAGCATAAATCTACACTCAAGACAAATGCTTTATTTTTGAATCCAGAAATAGCAATTTTAAAAATTTTATAAAAAGACTTAGTTGTAAACTGTCACATAATAGATTTACAACAAAATCCATACAAAAGAGCAAATTAAATATTAGAAATTAGACGAGTCTCTCTCAAACTGAAGGAATCTTCTTTAATAGCTTTCAATGTAGCTCACTGGATATCATAAAAAATTCAAGAAGTTCATTCATGTTTTATAGGGCCTAAAGGAAAAAACTGAGGAACCTCATTGATAATTTTCACAGCTTCATTGTAAAGTTCAAGATCTGTAAAAAAATTTAAGCAAACACTTAATGTTTAGTTAACTCTGGTGCCCCCAAAGAAAGGAGAGATGATAAACTATTTTGTTGTCTATTACACTGTCATTTTCTGTGGGGTCATAATTTCAGTGTTACTGCACTCTTCGAGCTTTCAGTTCACACATTAGAATATTAATTTCATCATATCTTAAGCCATTTTTATTCTATAAATAGTATTTACTAAGTTTCTTTCACATGTAAGAAATCACTAGTTTAAAAGGTCTCTTTTCATTTGATAGAAATTGAAAATATTCCAGGATTGAGATTTAAGACCAACACATATAAATAAAAGTTTTTCTGCTATTTACATGAGACTACTGAGTAGTATATATTTTACTTACCAAAGCGAACACAATCTTCCTTAAACTGGATGTAAGATGCACACATTATAGTTGCCTTGGCTGTGACTTTTCCAACTACTTCCACAACTCCAGAGATTTCTTCATCGAGCTAAAATGTTGACGGAAATGTCAGGTGTATTGACCTTTCCAACTAAGAATGAGCTTGGAAAGCTGTTACATAGTTTCTTGTTTTCAAACGGTTTCACAGCTTACTAATTTTTCATTGTAAAAAAGAAGCTTCAAATTTTATCAACATATAAACAGAAACATTGCTTGTGGAAAAATGTTGGCATATATAACTGGCAGGGTTGTATAAGTCCTGTTTCCTTTAGAAGTGACTTATGGTCCAAAGATACATTTAACTTGAAGGGAAAGTAATTTAAAGAGACAGAGGACTTCAGAGCTCCCATAAACAGGGATTTGTTTGAAAAGTCACAGAGAAGGACTGTGTATAAATCTTACAACGTGTCTTCTAGATAGAGCAAACAAACAGTATATGGATTTGTCTCTATAAAAGACTATGAAGATGTTTTAAAGCACATAAAACATAGACTAAAAAAAATTAAAAACATATAGTCGGTGGTGGTTCCACACGCCCTTCATTCCAGCACTCGGGAGGTAGAGAAAGGAGAAATTGGAGGCTAGCCTGGTCTACAGAGCTAGATCTAGAACAGGTTTCGAAGCTACAGAGAAACCCTGTCTCAAAAAACAAAAACAAAATATACATGTCTAGATACATATATATTTATGGAATTTAAAAATTAAAAATAGAAAATAAAGGTGACTGGCAATGCCACTTGGGAGGCTGAAGCAGGAGCGGGGGCACCACTTCAAGGTCAGGCTTGGGAAATGAAAGAAGTAGTTTGAAAAGATTTTTCTTTGTAAGTACTTTTTTAGTATTTTTTAAGTGATAAAAAATTGATATACAATCAATACTTAAGGGACATACTCAGAAACTTGGAGCTCTGAGAATCAGTATAGGTTAGAGATGGAAGGAAAGTATGACAGTATGGGTTTGATTTTAAAGCTAAGAGGTTTAACAGGTGCCAGCGTCACACACCCATCCCCAAATCAGAAAATAAAAAACCAAACGGAAATTAAATATCACTTAAAACATACTGGCTCCATCAATTCAATGGTTCCATTTTTTCCTTCTCCATCTGAAAGAATGAACATTTTTCCTGAGGGATGAATCTAAAAAGGAAAACAAAACCCACATAGATTTAGAAAATAGAATTTACAGAAACCAAATTGTTAAAAAAAATTATTGACATTGTATTTGAACATAAAGTAATTGGTTTTCAGACAGTTATTTGGTTCAAGTTATAATCTTGTTACCAGATCTGATTATTGGAAGAAAGCCCAGTTAATTTTGAATTTCTAGTAAACAACGAATACTTGCTTAGTGGAATTCTACTGACATTAGATAGCACATCTCACCGAAGGTATGCTTTTAGAATTAGGAATGAAGAACTAAAGAACTGGTTGCCAGATCTGAGGACTACTCTTGGGATCTGAACTGAGCTCTGCCACTTGTGAACCCTGAGCATTTTAGTTAATTACTAACACTGGCTCAGTCAGCCTACCTGTGAAGTTAGAATAACATTCCTTTCACGTAGGAATGTGTGAATGAAATGAACTAGTAACTAAGTCCTTACAAATGATTATCTTTTCCTAGGCTTTTTCAGTCACTGCTTCCGAGACTTTGGGCTTGTTTCTTACTGATGGGAGGAGGGCTAGATACTGGACATCAATAGGATGTGGGAGGAGCTACCCATGTTTCAGAGAAGAGACTGCAACATGGAAAACAGGCCCATAAACAGAGAAGGTTGCAAAAGACCAGGAAACAGATTCATCAGTCAAGTAGTATGGCTAAACCCCAAACTCAAGACAGTACGCAGTGGAGCCAGGTTGGTAATCTTTCAACTAAATCCAGAGCGGAGGGGGGGGGGGGGAGGGCGCTCGAACTCAAAGTTAGCTCTTTCGAAAACACTCTTTTTGCGACACAGAAGAAGCGGCACCCTGACGGAGCTGCAGTGGCAACTCTTGCTTGTGAAAAATAAAGCAAGATGAAGTGCAAGTGCCATGCTGCTGATGGCTAGCTACCTGCTTTCCCCCTCCGCTCCCCACCCCGCAGCCACTCCCGAGTGGCCACGGTACCCCGCTCTCTTGCTCGAGCCCGCGCACCTTTTCCAGCTTGCCCACAAAACACACGGGTCTGTCGATGAACTGCGTGAGCATGCTGGCGTTGACGCGCGCTCTGGGGAGCTCCATTACGTCCACCATGATCGTACCGCCAACACTCGGAGCCAGTGAGACCGCAGTAGGTCTGACTCCGAGCCGGCCGCCGCGCCAACTTACGTAGATTTCCCACTCACCAATCAGAGGAGACCTGCGCTCCGGCTCCACCAATCAAATTCACAGAAGCATCAAGTTACATTGCTGGGGCTGGAGGTGGCGGGCGCCATACGTCCGGAAGTACGAGTCCACTGCCTAGTGACGCACGGCGTTCCGGAAGTTGCTGGGGCTGGAAAGAGTGGGCGGTGGAGGCGGGACTTGGAGGGGCGGGGCTGAGGCTGCGGACCCGGGATTTAGGGCAGCCGGACGGCGACTTGACCCCGGAAGTAGGCTGAAGTACGGCGGCTGCAGGCGGCGGCAGGCGGCATTTGCTATCAGGTATCTCTTTCTAGCGTGCTGTGTCTCGACCTTCGTGTTTCTCTCCTCCGGAGGGCTGAGCAGTCGGGGTAGGGGGCGGAGTCAGGTGCCCGGTCCTGGAATGTCGTGACTCCAGCGATGACAGCTATCTGCTTCTGCCTGGGAGGCGCGGGTGCGTGCTGAACCTGGGATTTGGGCTTTTATTTTTGATCTAGTTCTACTTAAAGGGTATCATCATCAGTCTTTATCTCCCTTACTCAGGAGGTTGCTAAGAGACTGAAGTCCATGTTATATAGAACTGTGTCACGTACCTGCCCAGTTTCCCCACCAGCTGGAAGAGATGCAGACCTTTTCTCTACAGCTAGGAACATTTCTAGCTTTGGCGGTATGGAGGTGTCCGTTTCCTCACTTGCTGTGTGTGAGCGAACCACACGCATGTGGACTCTGGTGAGGAGGACCACTGGGCAGGACCAGAGGAGACAGAGTTCACCAGCTGTTGGACCCAGGCTGCTGCTCCTCCGCCAGTGCCACATTTTCTCCCTCTGCGAAAGGAAGGGTTGACTGATTTGCAAGGTCCTGGCTAATTCTAATTTTGAGTTGTAATATCTAGTTCCCTTAGATACTTTGAGGCATAGAACCGACTGTCTGAAAGGCATTTTTTTCCAAGATTTGGGAAAAATCTCGGATGTGCTCCTGGGTCATAGTATAACTGGAAGCTGGTGGCTATTGATTTTAGTGATGTCACCAATGGAGATTGGTACCAAGAAATCTCATAATGAATGCACAAGAAAATACCTTCAAAAGAGGTTGCAGAAATTAGAACATATTAATTGGGTCTCATAATTATGTGGAAACAGTGTCTGGATTTTCCTAAAGCCACGGACTTATAATTAGCCTTCAAATTAAGAGTCCTAATTGGCGTTACAATGTAGTCCTGCTGTTGTTTAAGATCTGTAAGGATCTTCTTTGAGATTTTTATGTGGCAATTTAAGATTGAAATCTGATATACCCTGTTTAAACGATTGTTACCTTTCCTTAGTGTTTATACTTCATGTTTGTCTTAATTCTGTTGTTTCTAAAACGAGTTTAAAGAATTTCACTAGTTGTGGGATGCATTTCGTTTGTGTCTGGAAAGTCAGTCAGTATTGCAGCATTTGGGGTACACCCCTACCTTTTCTGTCCTGGTGCAAGTGCCCTTCAGCTCTGTGAAAACTAGCCAGCAGGAAGTAGTTGCCACGTCAGTTCAGCTTGTTTTCTCTGTGTACTGTTAGCAGATTGAACCACGTGTTCATCAGTAGGTTCTTACCGTCTAGTTATAGTGGACAACCAAGAGCAATGGAGGAGGGCTATATTGCTGGGTGCCTCTAGGGTCTCCCTCACCTCGGGGAGGAATCTCACATCCAGCGCTGAGATTTTCATTTAACAACCCTTGTCTTTGGGGGAAGCACTCTTCACCCATGCAGGGTACCTCCATTTAAACTCCTTTTCCATTATGTTTTTCAGTTACCTTACAAAGTAGAGGGTTTCCTTGAGGCCTTTTCATACATCCTTAGTCTTAGACTGTTGTAGCCCCCTGCTTTACCGCCATTCTCTGTTCCCATCTCTGCTTAAGCGTTTGTCCCCAGTATTGTCCCCCCAACAAACTGTCTGGGTTACCCCATTCCATATAATATTTTCCAGTTCCGTCCATTTTCTTACAAATGTCATGATTTCATTTTTCCCTGTACACCTGAATGAAAATTCATTGTGTATATGCATACCTTTTCATTTTCTGCTCATCAGTTGGTGGACATTCAGAATGATTCCATCTCCTCGTTATAGTCAACAGAGCAACAATGAACATGGATGTCATAGTATCTCTATAATAAGTTATTGAGTGCTTTGAATATAAGCTCAGGAGTGATATGGCTAGGTCATGTGGTAGTTCTGTTATTTTAGCATTCTAAGAAACCTATATACTGACTTCCTGTGTTAGTTACTTTTCTGCTGCTGTGATGAATTCATGACCAAAGCAATGTGATATTAAAGGGTTTTTGATGCACATATCCTGAATCATAGTGCATTGAGGGAAGCCAGGCAGGAACGGAAACCAGCTTCTGGGGGTAGGAGCCTGCTGCAGGCCGTGGAAGAGTGCTGCTTATTGCCTTGCTCCTCTTGGCTCACTCAGCCTGCTTGTTTATACAACATAGGACCATCAGCCCAGAGTGGTACCCACCCACTGTGGCCTGGCCCCTTTCACATCAGTCACTAATTAATTAAGAAAATGTTCTGCAAGTTTGTCTGCAGCCCAATCTTATGGAGAAACTTTTTCCAGTTGAGACTCCCTCCTCTTAGATAACTCTAGCATTTGTCAAGTTGACATAAAACTATCCAAGACACTTCCGTGGTGTCCTTGCTCCTTTCCATTTCTACCATCAATAGGAAAGTGTTTATCTTTCCTGGTATCCTTTCCCATGTATTTTTGATGGCAGTCATTTTGGCTGGGATGAGATGGAATCTCAATATAGGTTCCCTTATAGCTAATAATGTTGAACACTTTAAAAAATGCTTATTAGCTGTTTGTGTTTTTTCTTCTGACAATGCTTTGTTCAGTTCCATACCCCCCAGTTTTTACTTTTGATTGGGTTATTTGTTTTCTTGAGTTCTTTGTATATTCTAAACAGCACTTTGGGTATATAACTAGTAAAGATTTTCTCCCCTTTTGTAGGCTGCCTCTTCATTCAATTGATGATTTCCTTTGCTATACAAAACCTTTTGAATTTCGTGAGATTGCAATTTGTTGATTGGTCTTATCTCCCAAATGATAGAAATTCTATTTGGAAAGTCTCCACTATGCTTGTGTCTTAGTGAAGGTTTTATTGCTGTGAAGAGACACTATGGCTACAGCACTTCTCATAAAAGAAAACATTTAAATGGGGCTGGCTTACAGTTCAGAGAGTTAGTTAATTATTGTCTTCCTGGGAGCATGGCAGGATTCAGGTAGACATGGTACATGGTACTGGAGAGATAGTTGAGAGTTCTACATTCTCATAGGCTCTGCATCCTCATAGATAGGCAGCAGAAGTGGGAGTACCAGTGGGACTTACTTGAGCATTTGAACCCTCAAAGCTCATGCCCGGTGACATAGTTCCTTCATCATGGCCACACCTATTCCAACAAAGCCACACCTCCCAATAGTGCCACTCTTTATGAGCCTGTGAGGACCATTTCATGCACAACCATAGCTATATCTTGAAATGTAGTCCCTACTTTTTTTCTAGTAGTTTCAGAATATCAGGTCTTATGTTGAGGTCCTTGTTCTGTTTGGAGTTGACTTTTGTGCAGTGTAGGAAATAAGGATTCATTTCATTCTTCTACATGTGATAATCAGTTTCCCTGCTACCATTTGTTGAAGATGCTGTCTTTTCTCCAGTGTGTGTTTTTGGCATATTTGCTAAAATTCAGATGATCATAGTTGCATTTGTTTTCTTTTTCTTTTTTTCCTTTTTTTTTTTTTTTTTTTTTTTTTTGGTTTTTCAAGACAGGGTTTCTCTGTTGCCTTGGAGCCTGTCCTGCAACTAGCTCTGGTAGACTAGACTGGCCTCGAACTCACAGAGATCCACCTGCCTCTGCCTCCCGAGTGCTGGGATTAAAGGCGTGCGCCACCATCTCCCGGCTAGTTGCATGGGTTTTCTATTCCACTGATACAAGTGTCTCTTTCTGTGGCAATACCATGCATTTTTTATTACTATAGGTGTACCTTATAACTTGAAATCAGTTATGGAAATACTTACAACAGTATTTTTTTTACTCAACTATATAGGGTCATTTGTACTTCCATATGAATTCTAAGATTGGTTTTTTATTTCTGGGAAAAATGTTGCTGGAATTCACCCTCCCCATTACATTGAATCTATAGATTGCTTTTGGGGTAGATAACCATTTTCATATTGATTTCATATTCATCCTCTCCAGGCAGTGAGATGTCTCTGTCAATTCTAGAGTTTTGGAAGTTGCTTACAGTGTACTTCCTGTTTACTTAGGTAATACTATATCCTTCTGGAGTCTTTGATGGAGTTGAAGAATTTATACTTATAGTTTTCCTTAGTTATGATAAAAGATAAAGTAGATATGTTAAAGTTAAAACCTTTTTTATTTAAAGAGAAAAGGGGAGGTGATGTGGGAGTCCCCTCTGTATGCTGTGAATACCGTTGGTTAATAAAGAAACTGTCTTGGGCCTGCACAATGAATAGAGGTAGGTGGGTGGTTGAGGGAACTAAACTGAATGCTGGGAGAAAGAATAAGGAGGAGTTAGATAGAAGCCATGGAGCCACCACCAGAGACAGACACTGGGAACTTTACCTGGTAAGCTGATACACGTATTAATGGAAATGAGTTAAATTAAGATATAAGAGTTAGCCAATAAGAAGTTAGAACTAATGGGCCAAGCAGTGTTTTAAATAACATAATTTCTGTGTGATTATTTCAGGGCTGAGCAATTGGGAACTAACTAGCAGCCTCTTTACAACAGTTCTATTCCACGAGCTTGTCCTGTTGACTTAAAGACCACAGTTCTTATCTTTTTTTTTTTTTTTTTGATTTTGTTTTAGTGTTTTTGTTTTTCGAGATAGGGTTTCTCTGTGTAACTGTTTTGACTGTCCTAAAACTCACTTTGTAGACCAGTCTGGCCTCGAATTCACAGAGGTCTGCCTGTCTCTGCCTCCTGAGTGCTGAGATTAAAGGCGTGTGTCTACCACTACCACCCACCTCACAATTCTCATCTTAAAGAGAATAAGACATAGTTTATTCTGGAGCC
This sequence comes from Myodes glareolus, assembly GCF_982192425.1. NCBI lineage: Eukaryota > Metazoa > Chordata > Mammalia > Rodentia > Cricetidae > Myodes > Myodes glareolus. The sequence continues at coordinate 7,211,318 of NC_142050.1, forward strand.
AATATGAGTGAGCATGGCATGGGAGCATGGATTTAGGTCACCCCAGATTCCTTGTTCCAGTGTGGAAGCAGTTTCACAGAGTTTGTATAGTTTCACAGAACAAGAGAGTCCTAAGTCAAAGCAACTTTAAATACCTTGGTGGGTGCACCAGAGAGGTGGGTCCAGCAAGGTGGGGTGTGGGGCTATTTTCTAGGCCTAAGATGCGATCTGATGGATCCAATGGCATTCTTAGGTCTTGGAGTGGTGGCAGCTGGTCTTCTGTGAGTTAATAGCTTCTAAGAGGGTTTATTATCAGGCAGTGTTTGTTCAGATACAGTATGGGGCAAGGAACGGCTGTTCCAGAAGGCTAAAACTAGTGCAGGATAAAGTAATTAGCCTCTGAATCTAGGAAACTCCAGTCTCTCCATGGTATCTAAGCCCAGTCTGTCCTCCAGTCTCTGTGGACAGTGACTCCTCCCAGGAGTCCACCCGTCTCTGTGGACAGTGACTCCTCCCAGGAGTCTTTTGTTCACAGCCAGACACAGCTTCTTTTCAGGAATTCTCAGTCACATTTCCATCCTCAATTTTATTCTTCAGTATTTTGAAGTTTTCATTATGAAGATCCTCCACATCATCGGTGAGGTTTAGTCCAAGTTTGGTTTGCTGTTACGAATGATGTTGTTTCCCTGGTCTCATTCTTTAGTATGCTTGTCATTGTTATATAGAAAGGCTACAGTTTTTGTGTGTTAATTTTGTATCCTGACACTTTGCTGAAAGTGTTTATCTGTTCTAAGAGTTTTCTGGTTGAGTCTTGGAAATCTCCTAGAGAATCATAACAAGAACAAACACAAACATGTATTTTTAACTTTTTTATTTTTATTTGTTTCCCTTGTCTTATCGTTCAAGCTAATCCAGTACTAGACTAAGAGTAGACAAAGTAAGCACCCTTATCTTGTTCCAGGGGTGTGTGTGTGTGTGTGTGTGTGTGTGTGTATGTGTAAATACTTTTGAGTTTTCCTCATTTAATAAAATGTTGGCTCTAGTTTTATAGTATGTAACCTTTATTATGTTGAGATACAGCTTTTCTATCCCGGGATTCTGGTAACCTCTCACTCTTTTGTCTCTCTATTCTTCATGTATTTCAGATAGAAGGCGGAATTGTGTGTCTTATTTGTGATATGCACAGTTTTTCTTTGTCTGAGTCTATGTTTTTAATTCAACCAACAGTTTCTTGCTCATTTTTTTCTTTGTGTTTGGTAGTTTAAAATTATAGATTCCTAATTCATGGAACTTTTCTTTTGATTTCTGTGGTTTGGTTTCAGGCTGTGTTTCTCAAGAAAACATTTGTTCCTTTCTTTGACAACGTGTGGCTTTGTGCCCGTTCATTGTGAGACATGGGCCATTAAAACCCAGGATCGTAGCCGTTAGAAATCAGTAGTGGCCACGGGAAAAATGCAAGTTGCTAGTACTCAGATATCCCCCTCCATACACTCTTAGCCCTTCCTTCTTTCTGGCCTCTGTAGAATTTCCTTATCTCTTATTGGTTTGGTCATGAGTTTTTAAGTGACATTAAGGTGTATTTTTATATAGGGTTGTATTTTATAGTTTGCATGTAAAAAAAGAAAGAAGGAAAACACCAGTGTGATTTTTTGTTTTTGTTTTTTTTTCTCATAGGTTATATTGAGATCTCTGAACATCTGATTTTTCATGTTACCAGAAATTTATTTATGCTTTAGTGTCATTTTTCAGTTGGACTCTGACAAAATGTAGTGCAGTTTTACAAAAAGCTTGCAGTTAGGGGACAAAGTCAAGGCTAAATAAGCCCATGCAAAAGGAAAACTATTGCATGACTGCATTTGCATAAGGAACCTAGTGTAGTCACATTAATAGAGATAGAAAGTAAAGGTGCTGAGGAGTGATTGAGTTATGCACACAGAATTTGAGTTTTGGAATATGAAGAGTTCTAGAGATGGAAATGGTGACAGTAATGGTTGCATAGCAATGTGAGCCTACCTATATAACACACTTAACAGTTAAACATAAAGAGTTAAATAGTAAATTTTCTGTTATATGTTTTAGCAAAATCTATAAACAAAAGGTGATCGTACTTGTACCAAAAGCACATTCATTAGGCTATTCCCAGCCATTCTCCACACTGAACTCTCAGTGTTCCTCCTAAAATGTAAAACTAGTCATCTAACTCTTCACCCAACATTCTTAGCCATTAAGCCAAATTCTTTGACATCACCTTTGACTAGTGCGTGCCTGTTCCTTTGCATCCCATTCATGGTATTTAAGGGAGCGTGTGTGGGAATTCTACTTGGTGAAGACATCAAATCCAACTGTACATTAACCAAGAGAATCCCAGCTGCTATGGAGAAGGAGGTATCTGAGACTTTAGGTCTTGAATCCATTTGTGGAGTATTTTCCCCAGCTTTCCTTAGCAGCCTGGATAGGTAATAGATCATGACCTCTTATAATTGTGTGGGTTTAATCAGATGTTTTCTACATTTTTATCTATTTCTTGTGGGAAATTATCAGACAGATATTCTTCCTATTAGTCTTTGAATCCATATTTCCCCTTGCTATGTTGATCTCTATGGACTGGTGACATAGCATTTTATTGTTGGCAGCTTCTTGCTCTGTGTCTAGTCCTGGAAGTCAGATGAATGTATATGTTTCCTTGATTTGTTCAATTCTAATGGTACATAGACATTCACCATGTGTGGCTCTTTTGCATAGTAATTGGGTCTTTGGTGACTTAGAATATAAAAGAACTCTAAATGAGTTGGAAATGAGAACTGACTTGTAATTCTGTGAACTTGAAATTAGATAAATTCTGTACTCTGCCTATAGACCTTTTACTGTTTTTTTTTTAATGTATTCTGTTTTTTATTTTTTGAGGCAGGGTTTCTTTGTGTAGCCCTGGCTGTCCTGAAACTTGTTCTCTAGAGCAGGCTGGCCTCAAACTCACAGAATCTGCCTGCAAATCTGCCTGCCTCTGCCTCCAGAGTGCTGGGCTTAAAGACGTGCACCACCACTGCCTGGTAGAGCTTTTTCTGTTTGAGGTCTAATGGCAAACCAGACATCCTAATTATCACACTCGATTACTTTATTCTTGCTTGGGAAATTGTTTATTATATATGGTCATTTCATGTAAGATATTTATTGATCTAGCGCCATTCTGTTGACAGAGGTTTCTGTCCCACCCAGTCCTGCAGTCATTCAGTCCCAAAGAAACACACAGAGGTCTACATTAATTATAACTTTCTGGCCATTAGCTCAGGCTTCTTATTAACTCTTATAATTTATATTAGCCTATTATTCTTGTCTATGTTAGCCACATGGCTGGATACCTTACTTGGTGAGGCAGTCCCATCTTGCTTTCTCTGCAGCTGGGTCATTACTGCAGACTCAAACTTCCCTTTTCCCAGAATTCTTGTTGCCCCGCCTCTACTTCCTGCCTGGTCGCCCCACCTCTACTTCCTGCCTGGCTACTGGCCAATTAGCATCATATTAAAAGTAATACAAGTGACAGGATAAAAGACCACAGCATTTCCTGAACTGGGGAGGTGTTTTGTGTTCAGATTGTCAGTAGTCTTTTTCTGAATGTGTTTTTCTTTCAGAGTTGCAACCTTAAGTGGAGTAGGCATTATTTTTCTGATGGCCTATATAGGTTTTTTTTAATGCCCAACTATTAGGAGTTGTTTTGATATTAATATAGAATTGTGTTTTTAATTTTCCTAAAACAGAAAAAATATATCATTGAATTATTAACTTAGAAGGATTAATATGACCCTAAAGGCTGTAGATTATCTTCTTGGTGAGTGACCTGTATGATAATTTGCAAGTGCAATTTACAATATCTCAGAAGTCAATAACTTGACCTTTCACGTTTCTGTATCACACCAATTATTTGGCAAAAGAAAGTTATGCTTTTGAGCCTTGCACGATTGCTCAGTAGACAAGGCTCTTGCTGCCAAACTTAATGGCCCGAGTTTGCCCTCCAGTACCCACATGGTGGGAAGAGAGATTCAACTCCCACAGGCTGTCCTCTGATCTCCCCATCTGCACTTGGGTGTGTGCTTGTACACACATTCCTGTGTGTAGGAGTGTGTGTGTGTGTGTGTGTGTGTGTGTGCATACCTGCATTTGTGTGAGTGCAAACACATTATCAAACATCATTTTCTACTTAAACAGTTTTAAAAAGAGGAGAAGTTTGTTTTGTTTTAAATAGATCCTTTGACTTCAAGGTGTTCCCTGGCCAGAATTTCGCACATAGTAGTGAGGGTGACGCACGTCGAAGGACCGGGACACTGCCCGTATTCACAGAGAAGAGAAGAACACAGTTTGTTCTTCATCCCCAACTGAAGTCTACACTACCATGTCTCATGACATTTCTTTATTCAGAGAGTGCTCTGCTCATTAGTTACTGTTGCAGGAATCCTTTTCATCAAATGCTTTGAGTTTCTCCTAAGGACAGTCTTGTTTCATGGGGAGCATTTGTTAATCTTCAAAGACATTTATGGTCTTCTTAACAGAAGCATGGGGGGTTATTGGTAGGTAGGAACCACAGATTCTATTTACATACACTGTATACAATCACTGTGAGAGACTTGCAAGTGTGGGGAAGGGGAGCATCTCTTCTTGGGCACTGGTAAAGTGTGCTTGGAATCTGTGCAAATTATTAATATTAATGATAAGGTCTTTATGTTTATACAATAACTTTCCATCCAATGCTCATTTTCCTGTAAATACCCGGATGTCGGGGATGGTGCAGTCGGATTCCTAATTCACAGGCGTTGTGCTCTTCCTTGCTTCCCTAATGTTCTTGAGCAACATGACTGTAAGTAAAATAGGCAGATTGGCCTTAGGATGGAGCACTCCGTGAATGCCTGGAGACAGCGCTGAAGGATTGCAGCTGATTGTCTGGGCTTCTGAAGGTTCAGTCTCAGCCAGGACTGTTGAAATAGCTGGTTCCAGGCACTATACTATCACAAACTATCACAAACATGGGTGAATGATGATAAAGGACTCCACAGCCGTTCCACCTTGCCCAAATGGGGGAACACCTCCCCTGATTGAGCAATTATAGTGCCTACACTGTGATATCTCTGGAGCGCTCTTGTACTTTTCTAGAATTCTCTCTAGCTTGACGTTCTATGTGTAACTTGTAGTTCATGATTACTCAATGTCCAAGTATTTTTTATTTTTTTTAAGTTAGCAGTTTGCTAAAAATATCCATAAGGTCATATTAGGAGAATAAGTTTTATTAAATCAAATGTTTTAGTTTTCTATTGACATATATGTACATGATGTCACTTTCTATTTATGTTCTAGTGAGAAGGTTAGAAGTGTTACATTGGAGCACGGTATTTCTTAAGAATGAGGCTGTGGCAGGCTTGCCTCCCCTTGCCGTGTGTCTTCCCACAAGGCTTTGAAAATGAAGTGATTGCTGATTGAAACAGGCAAACCGTCTTATAGGCTTAGAGGAGAACTGGTAATCCAATTCAGTGCAGCTCCGAGTGGGTGACAAGGAGGAAGAGCCAGGCCAGGGCTGTAGTAAGTTGACAGGAGCAGCACACATCTCTCTGTGGCGTCAAAGTCACTACCAAACCGTATCACATTGAAAATGGCACCATTGTCTAGACAGTTGGGAAGGTTTCATCGGTAATATGATTTTTCTTTCTTTTTTTGTGATATACCTTAGTTGTTTTGTTGGTTCAGTCGTGAAAATACAAAACCTTTTGGCAAGAAAAGGTGCAGTTGCCGCCAGCAGTTTGTGTCTGTATGTGCTGTTGAGGCTCCTCTAGTACGATCTGAGGCTGTTTTCAAGCTACTCCTGGCCAGAAGGGGAAAGAAACCAAAGAGAAAGAAAGAACAATGAAAAGTTTCCTGCTGTTAGGAAAGCGAAAGCATTTTTATTTATTTGTTTATTTCTTTATTTTGAAGATCAAGGACATATTTATGATTTTTTGAGAGAAAAGCAACAGATCAGACCCGCTATCAATCTGCAGCTATACCAGGAGAGAGGATCAGTAAGAGGAAGCTCCATGCTTTTTGCAGTGGAGGCCAGCTAGCCACAGTGAGGCACGAGAACAAGAACAGACCTTCAGAGGAAGAATGAAAACTCCCAAATGCCAGGGAAATCTTGCTTGTGTTTAGCCAGTGTCTGTAAAGAGATAAAAGAAAGAAAAGGTTAGCCTTTTCCGAGTTAGGGCAGGACACGGAACAGAGGAGCCCTGGGGCAGCATCGGGGGCTCCAGACAATTGCTCTACGAGCAGCTATGCTCTCAAGGATTTTAAATGGTTGAGAATGGGTCTGAAAACACACTGTTTAGGTTTCATTGAATATATCTTAATGGGTTATAGAAGGTTTTATTTCAACACATGAATTATTTGCAATGTCTTTTAAAGTTTTCAGCGGCTATCTTTATACACGTAAGAGGTGGGTGTAGCTGATGATTCTTTGAGAAGTTTAAGGGGTGTGTGAGAGCCCAGGCACAGTCAGTAGTTTGGAAACTTTAAAGGCATTTACTCTTTGATGGTTTGGTACTCATATATAGTGGATTTGGGTCATTTTTGCCATTGGCACTATTCCATTTCTCCTCTCTGCACACTCCTGCTGAGCCCTTCAGAACAGGCCTCCCCCCACTTTTCGTGTCTTGCTTGTTGTGACCCATTGATTTGTTTCCAGCAGGGATTGGGGGTAACTTCTGAGAGTTCGGGCGCCACTGAAGAAAGTACTCTTTTTCCGCAGCTATCGTTATTTGGCCATAGTTCCTGAGGGGGAGTGAACTCATGAGCTCTTTCCCACCCATGAGGAATGTTGCTTGGCCCCATCATCTGCAGGCAGGTCTCGCAGGTAACCACCCTGGAGGGTCAATGGCTGCACCATTTCCAGAGGTCAGCATTGCATAGCACCTCTTCCTACCCTTCAGCTCTTTCCACTCCCGTCTTCTACGATGTTACCTGAGCCTTGGTGGAGCTGATACAGGTTTCGTCTTTAGAGCTGTGTTATTACTGGCACTTTTCAAGTATGAGTCTCTGTGTTAGCCGTACCTCTTGCAAACAGAAGCTTTTATGACCAAAACTGAGTGCAGCAATTATCTTTGGGTATAACCGTGTGCATTTAGAATTCATTTGATGTCAAGTTGATTGAGCTTAACTGTCAGTTTTCTCCTTAGGGCCTATTGCTTCCACAGCCATGAACTTGTGAGCAGAGTTTCAGGTCCAGGCCGGAATATCAACCCTATGGCATGTTCCTTAATTCCAATCAGAAAGAGGTTGGGAACCCCTATAGCGACTGATGGAACATTGGGTACACTTGGCCTGGCAGGTTGGTTTGTAACTCACAATGTTCACATGTGGGTTAGACTGTTGATGGTTTCCTTCCCTAGTGGCCCGCAAAGCAGCTCTGGGTACTGTGAGAGTTAGCCTGCAGGATGCAAGCTTCTAGCCTAGTTCCTGCTTGATTTCCCTTTTCTACAGCCATCGTGTCTGGCGCCTCTAGCAATAGCATGTTACCGTTTAGTTCTGCTTGGTTTGTGACTCCTCCTTTTTGACTTTTCTACCAAAACTAAAAAATGCACTTTCCATCATAACCCAGCAGGTGTAGCTCAAAGCAAAGGCTCACAAAACATAAGTTAGTGGTAAATGATGCTCTTGGATAACATTTTGCCTTCTCTTCTTCCTCCTCCCCTTCTTGCCCCAATTTCATTCATGAAAAAAAAAAAAAGGCAATTTTTGTTTCAGTTTGCTTCAACTGAGTGAGACTGTAGGGTTGGGATCTATAGTTTTAAACAACAAAAAACATGTAAAGACTCTTATTGCCAATGTTGACTGCCTGAATTTCTTCCTTGAGGGCCACATGGTAGAGGGAGGAAGCTGATTCCTGCAAGCTGTCCTCTGATTTCTGTATGTTTTCCATGTCGTGTGCCTCCCTGCCATACTGTAAATAAACCCTGCTAGATGTAATATTTAGTTACTTAGTTTATTTATGTATTAGTACTGTGAGTATAAGTCAAAGAAGTAGAAAATACATTTATTTTACCATTGTGGTTTAATAGTTTTCTTGTTTTTTGTGTAGTTTATCCGTGATGTGGCCTGAAATGCCTTTCCTTGTTTGTTTTGTCAAATATCTTTATCTTTTGCTCATTCAACTAATATTTTAAAAGCCACAAAACAAAAATATTAAGTAGAATGAAGAATAGGAGGCAACTTTTTGGGAAATCCAAATTGGTGAATTAACTGGTACTTAAGAAGGAATTTTTGAAAGAATTCATGCCTCTTACGAATATAAAACCTGCCAAGACTACTGAACTGAAGGAGGACATAGTGAGTTACTGCAGCCGACTACCAGAAAACCAGAGACAACATAGCTTTGCGGTCAAATAAGGAGTTTTCTATGGCCACTAATAGCAGGGCAACAATTGCATTTTATCAGAATCATGTTGATTAACAGGGTTATTTGTCTCTCAGCTCTCTACAGGGTGTCTCTTACTGCAGCAGATTTACAGAGTAGCCAAAACAGCCACAGTAGACAGTCCTCAGGGATGACGTAGAACAGCTAAAGTCTTTCAGAAATGTCTCTTTGTTGATTAGATTTAGACTATTAAAAGTTTCCATTAAAGTTATCATCTGAGGACAGCTCCAGTATGCATAATATTCAGTCAAGCAATGTAATATTTTACAAAATTGAACTAGTTGCTTCCTTATAAAAAGTAGGTTTTTGGCTTATTTGTTTTCTTTTTTAAGCTTTATTTATTCTTTGTGTGTTTCATATCATGTTTCTCAATTCCATTCATTTTCCTATCCCTGTGTGTCTGCCTTTTACCATTCTGCCCTTGCAGCACACCCCCCCCCCTCCATGAAATTTAAGAGGAAAAAGAGAAAAGAACAGAAAAAACAAGGGGGGGGGGCTCCTGTCATGGAAGTCGTAGTGTGACACAGTGAGTCACGCAGTAAACCCTTTTGTCCATGTATCCTTACTAGCAACTGTTGATTGTAAAGAGTCATTGGTCTGGTTGGAGGCCTCTGGCTTCTGCTACACTATCGATGCTGGGCCATCATTGGAACTCCTCTTGGTTATCCTGCTGATGTCCTGTGTTGTGGAAGTCCTGCAGCTTTGGGTCTGCAGGACTGGTCCTTTCACATGCTCCAGCAGATCACAGATCGGGTGGACACTGGGGTTGGCCAACCCATCATCCTGGTTCTGGGTCTGGGTATTGCAGGGTTGGTCAGCCTACCCACTCTCCCTTGTCCTCAGCACCAGGATGAGGTCTTCTGCATTGCCCCGGTATGTTCACCCCTTGCCACCAAGAGCAGGGGGAGGGGCCAGTTCTCCTGCCCTCATGTTCTCAGGGTTGGGTCTCCCACCTGCCTCAGGTGTTGATGGGTGTGGGGGGAAGGCATGTCTCTCCCTCTCATGCCACCACATGTGAGTGAGTAATGGAGACAGCTCTTCCATGCTCACAGTATCAGGGCTGGCTCGCCAATGGCGCTGTCTGTTGTGCGGCCACAAGTCTTGCAGCTGTTTGCAGGCTGGGACAGCTCTTCTGCCCTTCTGACCTCAGGGCTAGCTCTCCCACCTGCCTAAAAATTAAGTTTTTCATGACATTTAAATTTCTAGTATGCCTTAAAATCATATTGAAAAACAATTTGTTTTCTTCTTTTTGTTATGAATTTTTTAGGTTAGCATACAAAGTAATAAGGGGATCTCATTATGACGTCTTCTTTATACTGTTTATCTTCTCTTTAAAAGTCCTTTCCTACTTTTCTTACTCAGCTTAATTGCTCTCTTTTCTCTATTGCTGGATGTGTCATTCATTTTTTCCCGAGTCTTCTTTAGCTGCATTTTGTACAATGAGAGTCATTGAGCTATATTCCATATTATTTCAGTACCCCTTCTCCCAGGTCTTTCCTTTCTTAGTCTAGTTGTTATATTTAGCCATGTGGCTAACATAGATAAGAATAATGGGCTAATATAAGTTATAAGAGTTAGTAAGAAGCCTGAGCCAATGGGCCAATCAGTTTATAACCTAATGTAGACCTTCTGTGTGATTTTCTTTGGGGCTAAATAGCTGTGGGACCTGGTGGGAGAACAGAGACCAGGCAGGACAGAAACCCCAACAAGCAGGCCCTCTATCATGTTACATAGTGACTCTAGTGAGAGTAATTCCTCTGATGTCCTATGAACACCCTTGTTCACACTGATCCTTTTACAAAAGTCTTTCCTTTTTGTTCCATCTGAATTGATTCTCTACCCATCACATGGCCTAAGGAGCAGTCTTCCAGGCTTTTGTAGTCTGTAGTGATCTTTTGGAAGTGATTTGTGCTGTTTAAAGCATTCTTAATCTAAGATTAAAACTGCAAAAAGCTTGGAGCACAGCCCTATACTATTTTGGTACTTCTCAGTAGAAATTAGTAAACTTTTATCTACATTTGTATTTTATTTCCATAATTATGCACTTCATAATGTATCCTTACAGAAGAAGAGGATTACACATTGTTTAGGATTTTAGTTTTTCAGAAGTATGAAATTTACATGTTTTTTAAATTTTGGCACAAGCTTAAAGAAGAAAATGTGTTTATAAATATACATATATATCTTCTAGCATAAAGTGGTTGCTGCTGTATTTCAGTCATGCAGTAATTTCACTTGTAGTATAGTTACATTAACTAGGAGTCTAATGAAATTAAAAAGATAATAAGCCTGAGAAATCTATGTTTTCTTAATGTTTATTCTTATTGTGGGTGATATTACTTAAAAAGAAATTCTTGAATTAGTAAGAAGAAAATAATTGTATTATGCACTCTACCATACCCCCACTTGAGAGCCCTGAGATTTGTCATGGCCAGCATCTGGCATACCTGCTGAATGTGGTCAGTGTCTATCATTAGAAGTGAGTACACTGTCCTTCATGTTTTGGTTGTATTGAATACTTATAGAAGTGTGTTGTTTTTCACATAGAGATTAACACAAATTGGTTTAAAACTTTGAGATGGTTTTCTAATAATTGTGAACTAAAATGTTTATATAATACCCAAATATGCTATCAATATTCATAGCTTTATTGAAGTGTAGCATGTGATTTGCAGGTTTCTTCTTCCGGTCTGTGGCTTGAGAATGTGAATGTACCCCTGAAATCCCACGTTTGCCTATTAGGAGGACTCAATTCTAGCTTAGCTCAGGAAAAGTAAAAGTATCACTGCTAGCAAAAATGGTGTGGGAGAATTATCTGTACTCTGTCAATCATGTATTTTAATAAAACGCTGATTGGCCAGGCAGGCAGTATAGGCAGGAAAGCCAGACAGGAAGTAGGGGTGGAGCAAAGAGACTGGGAGTATTTTGGGAAGCAGGAAGCTCCCTCTGGCACTCCTGCGCAGACCACCGAAGAGGCAGCATGTAACTTGCCCAGCTGAGAAAAGTACGGAGCCATGTGGCTAATGTAGATAAGGATAATGGGGTAACATAAGTTATAAGAGTTAACAAGAAGCCTAACCTAATGGGCCAGTCAGCTTTGTAACTTATAGAGATCTCTGTGTGGTTGATTTTCTTTGGGACTTGCCCGTTGTGGGGTACTGGGCGGGAACAGATACCCCAACAAGCCAGCCCACATGTTACACAAATAACAGATTTTTAAGAGTAAATTTGATATTTTCCCTTTTACAATGGTAAAATTTGCTTATTATAGATAATATTTAAATTACTGAAAACAATAGAGCAGGGAAAGAGCCTGGAGTCTGCGCAGGACCTCACCTAGACATTGTTACAATGGCCGCCATCACGTGTACATCAGAAGCAGCACTGGGACCACCGTGCTGTTTACAAGTCCTTCTAACTTTTCTCTTAGGAATGATTGTTCCAGAATTGTAGGTTGTTGACAGTTGGTTTCCCCAAAAATATGAATTCAGTGCTGCTGTAGCGGTGTCGTCAGCTTCTGAGCTGTGGTGGCAGAACAGAAGAGAGAATAGTTAGGAGGAAGAACAAGAGAGAAGGAGGAGAGAATAAGGAAGAAAGGGAGCGGCACAGCTGGGGCCAGAAGCCGAGCAGCCTTCAGTCAGACACAAGAAGCAGTGAGTAAGATACACAGGAGGAAAGAAAGGTAGGAAGCCCTGAGGAGAAACAGATGAAGAGAAACAGCAAGAAATGGGCCGAAGCTAAGGCCACACATTCCTAACTAATAAGTCATCATTTGGGAGCTGGTTGGTGGTCCAGAAGAAGGCCTGATACAAAGATCTGTCTAGACTGGAGTTTGGGGTTGGCAGTGGTTTTTCTGTTTATAATGGGTACAGCACAGTTCCTGAAGCAGGTAACCAGGGGAGAAGGTGTCTGCAGCATCGTCTTTCCCGCTTTTTAAGTGGCCTTGGCTTTATGTGGCTTCAGTTAAGTGTGGCAGTGAAGTAGTCTAGACAAGTCTTTTTTTTCCTCCCTTCAAACTAATATTTATTCTGTGGTTTGTGAAATTCTTTAGATTCGGGTGGTATATAAAGATATATTCAGGAAAGTAGAGTGTTTTCCTACATGTTTTTTGCATCCTTAGAAAGGGATGGTGATTGCACTGTGAACTCTCAAGACAGAGATTCTCGACTCTAAACAGATATATCTTGATTCGTACCTTTTTCTTCTAATATCTAGAGAAAGTTTGATGGCTTTAAGTCTGGCAGTAGACTACCTCAGAGTTGTTATTGTGCCACCTCTATGACAGGCTCTTTACTAAGAAGGACAGGAGCTTTGTCCCATTTAAGTTGACCTCATACAGAATGTCTGTTTCAGATAGCAACAGTAGCGGCTATGTTCCACTTCTTCCGAAAGCCTCCAGAATCCAAAAAGCCCTCCGTATCGGAGCCAGAAGCAGATGGATTTGTCCTCTTAGGTGAGTCTTTAAGAAACAAAGTCCTAATTAGATGAATGCTTTTAAAAACTAGTTTTGAAATTATATGATTGATTTCTAAACTATGTTTTCAAATTTCAGAATAAGTTGTGTGTGTAATTTAGAAAGCACTGTGGATCAGACTGCTTCTCTGACCTTTCCTTTACTGTCAGGAGTTAAGTGCCTTTGCCAGCCAGCAAGCCAGGCTCTGTCTCCTGGAAGCTGCAGGTGCTCCTTGCCTTTCCTCTCACCTCCTGAATCTGCATACAGCAAAACTTCAGAAAACCCTCAGGCCTCTTGGAGACTGTTGTCTTCTGGAGTTTGGTAATTTATTCTTCTCTCAGGAATTTATTCCAACTAAGTCAGGTTTTCTATTTCTTACCTTTTGTAAAGAAAACATCTCTATTAACTTCAGATACATGTGGAGAACTTTGCTCAGTTTTTGTCTATTCACAATTAGAAATGGCATTTTTCTCTTTGTCCCCGTGTACTTACTTCAAGAACATGACAGTGGCACACTAGTGTGTGTGAGGTCACATACAGTGTGTAGAGTTTTCATATATCTTTTTACCATCTACCTCTTCAGCCTCCAGCATGGAGGTCTGTCCATGGGCAGTGGCTCTGCTTTTATGCGATCTCTGTAACCTCCATCAGATGTTTCATTGGTTGTTTTGCAGCTTCTCTGGTAGGTGTCTACTTTGCAAGTCTCCTGCCTCAGCAGATAAAGTTCATTTGCTGTGGGCTGCCTTGCCTAGTCTAAGGAAGACGGGAGTTTAAAGCATTTCTGATTGAGACTCTGAAGTCTTATAGGCTTCCAGATTTGCTATTTCATGAGGGAATTTCCAAGACTTAATTACTCTAATATGCTCGGTACCAGCTGTTCTGTCTGCTCTAGCCACACTCTAATTTTCTCAAAGGCTCACATGCTGTGTTTTGAGCAAGCCTTCCCAGGATCATCTTAGACTGAGATGATTGATATTCCCAGGACTGCATGTTTCTGTTTGAGCCTTATGAAGAGGAATCACTTCTATCATAATCCTACAAAAACAGGAAAATATGCAGTGTAGTTGGTATTACACCTAGTTCATATGTCCCAACAAGACCAGAGTTCCAAGGCCTCCTTGTCTCTCAGGAACTGTCAGCTGAGATTTGTGTCTGGTGAACTCTGTTTGGTTTTAGATGCAAAGCTTCCAGCTTCACTAATTTTCTTGCAAAAAGAAAAAAAAAAAGAAAAAAATGTATACCTGGTGTTCTGTGGACTTACTTAGCTCTCCAGAAGTTTCATGCTGTAACCCATATCATTTCTATGCTCTCGTTTCCTGCCTCGTTTCTCTTTTCTTCTGTCACATCATCTTACTTCTTCCTCAGGGGCAGTGCCCAGGTTTACATTTAAGTACAAGTAAGAATGCTGCCTCTACAGCTGGAGCCTTTGAATTGACATCCCAGCTTCAAAACTTGTTAGTGTTTCTAGCTTTAGGAAGCTGTTTAGCAATCTTGGGTGTCATGAGCTTGTTATCAGTATTCGCCCTATGGGACTGGTGTGGAATTAAATTAATGTGCACAAAATACTTAGAATAACCTGTGAGTTGGTGCTGTCACTGGACACAGAGAACTCAGTGTTCCAGGTTCTTCTCCTTGTCTAAGAAAACTGGAGTTAGCCTAGGTAATCTGATCCCAGAGCCTGTCTTTTAATCTCTGTACTCTTGCAGTTTTTAAATGCTGCACTGTCAGCATCTGAAATTTTGAACTTAAATTTCTTTAGTTGATAATGAAACAAGAGGCGTATGAAGTGTGGTGCACTGTTAACAGTGAGGCCCAGTAAGTAGATAGTGAGGCTGCTCTGTGCGCATTGTAGAGGTGGGGAGAGCGGTCCACGTCTTCACCACGGCCTCAGTTACACCTGTCGGCATTCAAGGATTTAACTGACTTGCTTGATGCCAGTCCTGACAGTTATTAGGACTGTTGTATTATCTGTTGTAGGACTGCTGTATAAATATACAGTGGCAAACTTTAGAGCTTGTTTCTTCTGGAAAACTGCCCTTTTTTGTCCTGTCCCTCTGGCACCTGCTTTAGTCTCAGAGCATGCCACATGGAGGTACTTTGAAAGGTAGTTAAGTGGTGCACGGGGGATAGTTTAGTGAGTTGGTTGTTAGCACGGGTGGTTCCGCACCCGTGTGTTCTGGAATATGTACTAGTCACCTTTCTGTTGCGGTGATAAAGCACCACAGCCAAAGCAGCTCAGACGAGAGTTTATTTCAGCTATGGTTTCAGAGAACAAAGTTCATAGCAGCAGGGAAAGCAGGGTGGCCAGAGGCAGAACGGGAAGTCGAGGGATCACATCTCAACTTTCCAGTCCTACACAGGAAGCAAGGAGAGGGAACTAGGAGTCAGGTGAGGCTGTCTCACACACACACACACACACACACACACACACACACACACACACACACACACACTTCTTCCAGCAAGGCACCAAGTCCTAAACTTCCATAACTTCCCCAGACAGTACCACCTGCTTGGGAGCAAGTGTTCAAGTACATGAATGCAGGGGTACATTTTCATTAAAGCCATTCAGTATAACCGGCTGTAATGGTGCACACCTCTAATCCCAGCACTCCGGAGGCAAAGACAGGTGGATCTCTGAGTTTGTGGTCATCCGCCATTCTGGTCTTTAGAGCAAGTTTCAGGACAGCCAGGGCTATATATATTTACACACACACACACACACACACACACACACACACACACACACACACACATCCTGTGGGGGGGCACAAAACAAACAAACAGAAAACAAACCGTTTAGTATATATCTACATACGATTTTAAAATTGTTGTCTGAAGTAGATATATTACAGGTTTTGTTTTCTTATCTTCTGTCTTAGGAATGATAAAAGTATAAGGAAATAATTTCCTGACAAAATAGTCTGTTCAGAATTGGTTAGATTATCTTCTTACTGACCCTTATAACCGGCTTCTAAGAAGGGCACAATAAATTGCAGTCCCTTCTCTTTTTCTCACTGGAGAACACCTCTTCCTGTATTCCTGCTTAATGCTGGCTTGAAATCTGGATTCCAGGCAGAACCAAAGCCCTTGATAATGAGAGTATCTGGAGTATTCATATACAATCAGTTGCTCACATTTATGGAAAGCCCTGTTCCTAAGATTCTTACAGCTTGGCCTCTATAGACTGAGGAGTGTGCAGAATGAGAATAAAGGGGGGGGGGTAGAGCCAGTAGAAAACACCCTTTCCCTTGAGTAGCCAGTTTGTATTTACATAAGATGGCCAGAGTTCATTCGGTAATGAAGTTGAAGTAATCCTCCCAGGGTGCTCATTTTACACAAAAACAAATTGCAGTTTTCATTTGCATCACTGGGTGGCGATTTTTCACAGTTCTGTACTACTGTTTAAAAAGCCAGCAAACACAGCACTGTTTATAATTACCAGGCCTTCTTCTGTTATGACACATTTAATTGTGCTTTTAACACATTATCTTTAAGTTGATTACAAATCTACTTGTGTAATGTGCAACCTTGTAGTTATTTTAAATTAGGAAAGGGTGTTGTGTAGATGTTGGCACATAATTCTATCCAAAACCAGGACTAAAGCCTGTATTAGCTTATTATGTTATAGGGAAAACAGAAGTGACGAAATCATAGGATATGAAATGAAAGGAAATAATGTAGATTACTGTTGTTGCTGCACTAATATTTTTTTTACCAAATATTGGATATAATTTTGGAGCTGGCAGAATGTAATTGGGCAAACTATTGTGGAGATGAGAGGAATTGGGTTACAAGTTTATATATATACTTGTAGAGCACCAGGACTCTTAGTTTCCATCAAGCTACTTGTTTGATAAAGCGGCATTTAAAACTGTTGTAGTAGTTCATAGTAGCTTGGGTTTCTTCTTTAAGTATTGGTAATGAAAATATGTGTCTTAGTTTCCCTCTTTTACATAGCTTAAGCATTAAATCAGATTTTAGAAAGTAATCAGTTGTTTTTAAGGTTCTTTCTGATTACATTCCTCGTTCTGTAATTAACTTAAAATACTTAAAGTATGACCACTGTATTTTTAGTTAGGGACTTTAAAATGTAATCTCTCGCTGGGCAGTGGTGGCACACGCCTTTAATCCCAGCACTCAGGAGGCAGAGGCAGGAGGATCTCTGTGACTTCAAGGCCAGCCTGGTCAATAGAATAAGCCCAGGACAAGCCCCAAAGCTACAGAGAAACTGTCTTGAAAAACCAAAAAAAAAAAAAAAAAAAAAAAAAACCCACCAAACCAAACCAAAACAAACCAAAACAAAAAGATAGTCTCTCACCTCTGTTTTCTCTATTTTTGAAAATGAAAACCTAGCTTTTATGATTTTTTAAAAAATGCTGCAAGATCCCTGGCGGCGGTAGGCAGCAGAAATGCTGTAGGTCCCAAATGGTGGTAGTGGGCCATGTAGCGGCAGACAGAGGGCCCTGGGAGCAGCCAGTCCCAGGCTAAGCAGTGGCTGGTCCCAGGCAGGGAGACACATGGGTGGGCAGGAGACAGAGACATGGATAGACAGGACATGCAGAGTGAGGTTGAATATTTATTCAAGGGGTTATGGAGGGGGAAGGGAGAAGGGGAGGCAGAGAGAGAGAGAGAGAGAGAGAGGAGAGGGGGGAGAAAGAGACAGAAGAAGGGAAGTGGAGAAGTGGGGAGAGAGGCAGAAGCGAAGCTGCCTCTCCAAGAGGAAGATGGAAAAGAGACTGAGCTCAGGCCGAAGCGGATTGGGGAGGGAGTAGGCGTGGCTTGTCTCTTAAAGAGACAGAACAACCATTACACTAGCTGTGCACGGTGAAGATTTACACTCCAAGAATGGGGATAGTGAGTAACTTTGACTCTATGCTGAGCTGAAGCCGTTAATTATAGTAGCAGAAACTAAATCAGCTTTCAGCACGGGCTTCCTATTCTAAAGCCTGTCTTACCAAATGAAGGCACTGATCTTAAAACATACATTCATGGGTTTAAGAAGAAATTTAATCTTGTCCTTATATAATGATATCCAGAAAAATTCAAATACATTTAATTTAACATAATGATCTCTCTATTTTTTTTATTCTTGGTCTTTAAATTCTAAAACAAGTGTACAAGGATTTTTCACTTAGCTTCATTATGTAATGGAAGTTCTTATTTTCCCATTTAAAAATGTGGAGCTGTGTGTAATGGATGGAATGTTTAGAGCAAGAGAGGATTGATTGTAGAGAATAAGGGAAAGATGCCAGCTACACAGAGAGGCAGAGCTAACCTTTGTGTTTTACACAGTCATAGAGAAGCCATTCTGGGACTCAGTGGACTTGGTTGACTTAAATGTAAGTTAGGACTCTCTCTCCCTCGTCTGTGTTTCTGACCCTTCCCATGAAGGCAGCACTTAGAGAATACACTGATCCTGGAGGCCATCACTGCAATCTGATGAGATGGGCCCGCTGTTTGGCTGAGACACTAGCAGGAGCTAGTGTGATACGAATGGTATTTCTCAAGTTCGCCTTGTGTGCCCCTTCCTGAAGTCAGGGAGAGGCATTGCGCTGTCGATACCGAGTAGTGTGATCTTCTCACAGTTCTAGGACAAGCAAGACTCGGGATTTCGTGCATTTCGTCCTAAACTTTTCTGTTGACTCTAGAAAAGCAGCAACACTATATAGGCCACTCTTAGGCAGGCACAGTGAGGGGCAAATGGCTCTACAGGAAGCCACTGCCAGAGGCCAGTATTGCTCATGCACATACTTTTCTTCAGATATTTGTGTTGTGGTCATGATTTTATATCCTGTTTTATAATGTACGCATTAAAATAAATTGAACATTAATTAAAATTTAAAATTAGAACCATTGATTACATAATTTTGTTTAATGTGACAGTTTTATATTATAGTTTAAGAAAATTTCAATACGTGCTTTTGACTTTGACAGCACTCACTGAGTCATTTTACTGAACAAAAATTAACTTAAATAGCAGACTCTTTGGTGTCCTATACTTGTGGGGTAGCATTGATACATAATTGGAAATTTATTTGTCTGCATCGTATCAGAACATTTCTAAGAAAGATTTGGGCTTGGTTTGCCAGTGGAGAGAAACACCGTTGCTCTCTTCCAGGAAAGCAGTTTGTTTATTTATTGACAACATTTTCTTCACCACAGTTTATATCATGTGGGATTCTAAGGCTCAATCAATTCTGAGGTTTGATGTATAACATACAATAGTTATGCTCCATCAGGTAAGAAAGGTGTGGAGGAATTAACATCTGCTAACTTCAGTCCCTCTGGCTCTTTCTAGACTGCAGTGATTGTAAATCAGATGCTGTGCAATTAACTTTTTTGGTTTTTTTTTCCCCTACTGTATGTTTTTCGGCCATGCCCTTTTTTGTCACTTTTCTGTCTAAAACATCCGGAGTGTTTTGTCTCAGAGCAGAAATATTCGGGCTCTTCACAGTCCTTGGCAGTCACTGCTCTAACACATTCAGTTTCTGCCAACAGAATCTGACCCTCTTGTACCAGACTGAAGAAATTCTGTTCTGAGTATGTGTACCTCTGCAAGGACCATCAACAGTCATTTTTGTTCTACATAGATATGGCATCTTTTGTATCTTATTTTGGTATTAATATGTCGTCTTTAGGTTTTTTATTTTCCTTTTCTTTTTTTTTCTTTTTTTAATCAGATTTTATCACAGGTGGTTGTGAGCCACCATGTGGTTGCTGGGAATTGAACTCAGGACCTCTGGAAGAACAATCAGTGCTCTTAACCGCTGAGCCATCTCTACAGCCCCCCCTTTTTTCTACATCTGACTTCTGTAATGTTTAATTTTCATTGTTTTTCAACAGCATTTTGTACATTATATTTTATAGATTTAAAAGGCAAGAGTATGAAAGATTGGTATGAACCATTGGCCTTTATACAGGGCACTAGCCGTGTAATAAACTAATAGTTGGATTTTACCCGAAGTTGGTGACACTCAGTCTCTTTCATAAAAATTTCATTACATTTATGCACATATGTATGCGTGTATGTCTGTATGTGAGCATGCACACGCCATGGTGTGTATGGGGAGGTAAAGGAGCACTTGTGGGGGTTGGTCCCAAGAACTGAACTTAGGTCACCATGCTTGGCAGCAAGTGCCTTCTCCCACTGAGACATCTTGCCAGCCTGAGATTCACTCTTATAGTCAAGATCATGGATTTTTTGTTGTTGTTGAAACAGGATGTGTGTGTGTGAGAGAGAGAGAAGAGAGACAGTTTTGCTATGTAGCTGAGGTTAGTCTAGAACTTACTAGGTTGCCCAGGCTGGCCTTAAACTGATAGTTTCCTGCCTGCACCTCCCACATATTAGAATTACAGACATGTGGGCTTCCTCACTAACTTAGGTAGATTTCTTTTTTAAAACAATCAGTTTTTTTTTTTATTGTGGGAGCGTGGTTTGTTTGAATATTCACCTTTATAGACCTGGATGGAGGGGGGAGGACCTTGAACTTCCCAGGGGGCAGGGAACCCTGACTGCTCTTGGTACTAGAGAGGGAGGGGGAGGTGGGAGGGGGAGGGAAAAGGGAGGCGGGGAGGAAGTGGAAATTTTTAATAAATAAAAAAATAAATAATAAAAAAATAAAGTCAGTCAGTACCTGCTGTGACATGTACACTGTGACATGTACACAGTACCATTTGTGACATGTACACTGAAGTACACTGAAGGCAGTTACAAAGCTATGTGGGATCTGCAAGTTTAGGTTCCACGTCATCATGGGAAGTGTGTTTCCTCCCCGCCACCTGACTGGTAACTGGTGTCAGCTGTCTGAAGTCTGTGACCTCATTTGTCGCCAGGAGCTCTCACTCACACAGAGCAAATGACTCACAAATTCAGGCCGAGTAAGGCACTCTATAAAGATTTTTAAAATACTATTCTGATATATATGTATCATATATATTTTGAGAATGGGGTCATGGTCCCTCACCAACTGGTTTATCCTTACTAGTTCCACAGTAGGGTCTGTCGGCCCAGACTTAGGAGTGACATCCCAAGCCCTTTTAAGGACTGCTCATTTTGGACATTCCATTACAGATCTGATAAGACTGGCCTAAAACTGGTCTCTGATTTATTGATTTTTTTTTTCTGGGCCTTTGACTACATGAAGTGGACCCAGCCATGACATAAGCGAGTTCACTGAACACCCTCTCTCTGCACCAGCACCAATGTGCATTCCCATCTTGGTACATTTTCCTAGGACGGTCTTTTAAAATCTTCACAAAGAATGTCCCTTTCGGTGAACTTCGTATCATCTGGCCCTTTTGATGTGCCAGAGAGTGTAGTGCATGTGTGCCTGTGCATGCATGAACGCACAGAGAGAGAGAGAGAGAGAGAGAGAGAGAGAGACAGAGACAGAGACAGAGAGACAGCGACAGAGAGACAGAGACAGAGAGAGACAGAGAGATACTGCTGTGACATCACTCTTTCTTCCCGGCAATTCACAGCATTACATCATTTCTAAAAGACCTGTGAAACATAGTTATTCATTTTGAAGGTTTTCCTTAAAGTAACTTATCTTATGTCTTCTTGTTAGGAGACTTAAAAGGCCAACATAAAATCTGATTGGAAAAGTTATTGTGCCTTCATTTTACCATAGCCTTCAAAATGTCTTCCCTGTTATTTTTTTTGTGTGAAACAACCATGTATCTGCTAGGACCACTAAGAAGGATTTTGGCTGTTGTGTTTGTTTGTTTGTTTGTTTTGCCGGTGTTACCTTATGGTCCTGTGGATTTTTCGTCAATGTGAGATACAGGTGTGGGTATTTTAGTGTAGAGCGCTCTCCATTCCGAAGTGTCCAGGTGTAAGCGGCATGCATGTTTATCATCTGGTACCTCACACACACCCAGTGTTCTGGGTAAGCACCCCCAGTTTAAGTGCGACTCGGAGCTCTTCGGCACCTTAAAGGGCTCCTGTTTGATGAGATCGAAAGTGTGCCTGGATGGAAATGCTGACGCTTCTCAGGGTACCTCAGGAGTGGGATGAGGTCTTCTCTGTGAGAAGGTCTTGGATTAGAGTCCTTTGCTGGGGATTACTCATCTGATTGTTAGAGTGTACAATTGAAATCAGCCCCATGATGGGGAAGATGTTGGGGTGGGTCCACTCAGAGCCCTGGATCTGTGTGTGGGCCCAGTTGAGTTGGTCAGCCTGCCAGCATTCCTGCATCTACACTATCAGGCCTGCTCCTGCTCTGACCAGGTGAGGGGTGGAACAAACTTTCACATGTGCATGCCTGCTGGGCCAGCTCTCCTTCATCCTCAATGCCATGGAGGCGAGGGGCAAGGCCAGCTCACTCACACCCATGCCATTGTGGCCAGCTCTCCGGCACTTCCCCAGCACGGGGCGGGGCTGGCTGTCCCACACCACTCCTGTAGTGCCAGTTCTCCCACAACCACAGCACCAGGACCAAGTCTCTTGTGCTGCCCATGCGAGGGGCAGGACTGGCTCCCCTAAATTCATGCAGTGCGTGCCAACTCTCCCAAGCCCATATCTCCTCTGGTATCACCATGATGTGGTGGCTTATTGGGGGTGGAGCCAGCTCAGGGCTGCCCTTGGACATCAACATGGCTTCCGGGTGCAGTACAGATCCCAGACATTCTCATAACCTTCGGTGGAAGTATGGGCCACTGACAACAATGCAAACCTAGGCTGCCCCAGGACCGTGGATCCAGACATGGCTCTTGGCCACATTAGGGGCCTACACATCGCCAAGGTCTCAGGTGACCTGGAAGAGCGCTCACATCGGGTGTTCCTCCAGTTCTGCTTCTCCTCATAGTGCATCGACCACGAGATTTCTCTTCCTCTCCCATCTCTCCACGACATATTTGCTTGCTTCTTTCTCTCCCATCTCTCCCCCATATATACTTGCTCACTTCCTTCTGCTGCTTCCTTCCACCATGCCCATTTTTTTGTTTTTAATAAGGTAATATAAATAATAAAGGTTCATTTGGTGTGTATGTTTATGCATCTGTGTGTGGAGAACAGAGGACGGCTTCAAGTTGTCTACCATCCACCTTTTATGGGGAGCAGGGTTGGGCCTCTCGATTTGGGATACCCCAAGTAGTTTAGACTGCGCAGTGAGCTCCAAGGGTCTTCCTGTCTCTGTCCTCCTGGTGCTGCCTAGGCTTATACGTATACACCACCATACCTCACTTTCTTAATATCGGTTCTGGGTCTCGAACTCAGGTCCTCATGCTTAAGAGATAAGCTCCTTACTGACCAAACCATCTCCTTAGGCTTGCTTAGTTTTTTTTGAGACAGTCCCGCTCTGTATCCAGCCTTGCCCTGGACTTGTAGTCTTCTCCTGTTTTGCATTAGTAAGTACTGCAATCACAGGCATGAGCTACCATGCCTGTCTAGAATCAGCTTCGGGGTCTCTCTGATTAATTTTTCTTACTTTTGATTTGAAAGTTAACTATATTTGTGTTTTAATCACGCATAGCTTAGGCTTAGAGTTCTATAAGAACTTATGAATTAGAAGTACAGAGTTGTTTAGTTTATACTTGTATTAAAATAGTAAAATCCTTCAACTGTTTAAAAATAGTGGCACCAGGCTGTAGTAAAGAGGACTGGAAAGTTTCACCTGAGACACTGCTGGAGGATTGACCCTTAGGGTGGTCTATGGTTGAGATGCTCCAGCCTCTAAGGCCAATTTGAAAATGGTTTAGTTTTAAATTCCTGTGGGCTCATCACGTTTAGCCCCACAGCTGGATTGCAAGGAGGCTGGCATGTTTCCTAATTGTAGACCCTCTGGGGAACCACTGGATCTTAGTAGTCGTAAAATGCTTTTCAAATGTTAGGTGTTCAGTAACCATTACTTGAGTACATGAGAAGATGGGAAAATCTCTGTCCTGGACTCTGAACTGCAGATTTAAGTCCTGGAAATGAAGGTTTTGTTTATTCATAGATCATATCTAGCAATTTATTGTTAAAAATAAATTCCCAAGGTAAGGTAAAGTGAAAGGAAACAGTAATAAAGTATTTTTCCCTTGTGATATTTTACTTACTAATAAGCCGTTAGTATAGGAGGGGCAACCAGACTAGAATTCTGGGAAGAAGAAAGGCTCAGTCTGCAGTGACTACCCATATGCAGAGGAAGCAAGATGAGAATGCTGCACAGAGTAAGGTACCAAGCACATGGCTAGATATAGATAAGGATTATAGGTTAGTTTAAGTTGTAAGAGCTAGTTAATAATAAGCCTGAGTTAATAGGCCAAACAGTTTATAATTAATATAAGACTCCGTGGGACTTTGGGACTGAATGACTGCAGGACCAGGTGGGACAGAAACTTCCATGTACACATTGGGGTACTTTTCAAGGTGCACACTTATAGGTGACCTCCTATTGCCCTTGGATGGTCTTCGTGTTCCAATAGTGGAGTACTGTAGACCGGACACTTAGAACAGAGATTTATTTCTCAGCTGGGAAGGTGATGCTGACTAGTGAGGGGCAATCTACAGAATGCCTTCTCCCTTCTCTATGTGTGAAGGGTCAGGCTCTGCTTCCATTTCTGAAGACTACAACCCCAATAGCTAAGTATCCCCAATAGCTCCGCTAATACCCTCACTTTGGGGGTTAAAATTCCAACAGACACATTTTTGGAAGACAAAAATACTCAGTTCATAAAGGGGAGGAAAAACACCGACTCAAATATAGAATAAGAGAAAACCCATACAAGTAAAACTCATACTTAAATCTCTACAGCTGTTTAGTTAATAGCATTTAATAATATATTCAGTATCCTAGAGGCAGCCTGTGAGGTGGAATGGAGTCTAAACTATATAAAATACATGCACACACACACTCATATATATATGATATATATACATTTGCATATTATATACTTTCTTCCAAACTGTGAAGCCTAGGGCCTTGAAAACTTACAGAAAGATGAATTTTGTGCATGGAATCTTAGGGGAAACTGAAGCTGAAGAGCCTTAAATTGGAAGTATTTCTGTGACAGTTTTTGTTTTGTTCAGAGAGCCACTTTGGTATCTACGTGACATTTTGTGTGTCCTAAGCTTTGGGCATAAGAAGGCGTACTACTTCACTTACCATCCTTATTTGGAAGAGACTTTCCCAGATTATTTTTTCACAATTCCCAAAGATTCAGTATTTCTAAAATAGTTGTTTTGAGTGTCTGCTTGTCTAGTGGTCCTGTCTGTCTGTGCTTTGTTCTTTGCTGCACTGAGTATCCTGCTCCAGGTCTCTGTGCTAGGTAGCACCTGACCATTACTTCACTGTGACCTCTCTCTGCCCTACTGGCTCCTAGTGACTTTGGTCCCTGTTTTATGGGACCTTCTTGCTACTGGTCTTTAAGAAATATGATTATGCTAATTGGGAGCATTTGTAGGACAAGAGGGTGTTTGCCTGTATTTACTCCTGTCTGTCAGTCAGCTCCCCTCCAGTGTACCCAAGCATCTGTGGCTGGAGGTCTTCCTGGTTATTTCCTGGCAAGTCCTCCTTACATCTCTGACACCTGCTCCCTAAAGCCGCCTTAGCGGGTTTGCACTCTTCCATGCTCCTTTCCTGCCTTTCATAGACTTCAATGTAGCCATTTCTCCTAGTTATTTTTCATCATCTCTATCCCCTGTTCCACTTCGGTCCTCTCGTGTCTTCTTTTATGAATTATTACAATAAGAGGTGGTTGGTGCATGATGGGTCCACCCACTGAAACAGTCTACCTGAGCTAATGGGAGCTCGCCAACCAGCCAGACTGGGAGGGAACAAGCATAGGACCAATGTGTTTGACATTTGCGTGGTTGGGGCAGACTGAGGGGCCACTGGCAGTGGGACCAGGATTTATCCCTACTGCATGTACTGACTTTTTGGGAACCTGCTCTCTTTCGATGGATACCTTGCTCAGCCTAGATACAATGAGGAGGGCCTTGGACTTTCCACAAAGCAATGTGCCTTACCCTCTCTGAGAATTGGATGGGGGTGGGGTGGGAGGTGTGTGGAAGGAATGGGAAGAAGGGAGGGAGTGGGAACTTGGATTGGTATGTATAAAGAAAAGAGATGGTTTGTTTTCTTTTTTAAAAAAGTAATTAATTAATTAAAAAGCAACAAAAAAGAAGTGGTTCATGAATTGTAAACATCAGACTGAAATTGTTACTGAAATTCAGTAAGAAAGGAAAGGTATACAGAAATATAGTTAAAATTTATATAAGCTGTCTCAAAGTCAGGAAGGGATTATATAAAGATCCAATCATCCCACACTTTTATTATTTTTTTTGTGATTGAAAACCCTAGATTTTATAGGAAGAGTTATTCATAGTTTGGCTTTGGAATCATGGCATTAGCTGATATCAGTGTGGTAACTGCAGGCTGTCTTGTATTTAGACTCCCATTAGGTATCTCTTTGCATTTATGATACAGTCATCTGTGCCCTCTTCAGAACTCGGAGTGCCTGTGCTTCTTGAACTAACTTTCAAAGAAGGAATTATGTTTAGCATGATTTTAGTGTTATCTATTTTATTACGTCTCATTTTTGAGTTGATACTTTATGGGTAGACTGTGGAACACAGTGAGAAAATCCTAGCCGGGAGGCCAGACAACTGGGTTTCCTGTCCACTCATGACTATGCATGTCCTCTGTTGTTTTTTGTAAAAATGCTGAGTGACAAGCCACCTTGTGTATATGTGATAGTGGTTGCTTTTCCGCCCACTTCTAAACTTCACTATTCTAGCCACAGAGGAAAAGCTCTTGTTTCTTGTATCATTCTTTGCTCCAGGTTTGTACCAACTTAATTTCTCCAAGTCCCATGACCAAAACACGTGCTGTTTTCAACAATAGGATATTCCTTTCAAGTTCCGCCAGGCAAACAAAGGTTGTCACAGTAGCCTATGTTGTTCTGATTCTTTTCGACTTCCCCTGTCCTGTAGAGTTCTCCCTATGTTTTCTTCTAGAACTTTCAGTGCTTCAGGTTTTATATTAATGTTTTTAATACAGCTGCAGTTGATTTTTGTGCAAGATGATAGATTCTGGATACAAACAGCCTGAGGTTGAAAGGTACTTTGGCTCACAGTTTGAGTGTAGAGTCCTTCAGGGCAGGGAAACCACAGAAGATGGAGTGGAAGGAGGCAGCTAGTTCCACTGCACCCATAGTCAAAAAGCAGAGCATGAACAACGCTGATGGCTTAGCCCACTTTCTCGTTTTATGCACTCCAGGACCCAAACCTAGAGAGTGGTGCTGCCCACTTTTAGGGTGGATCTTCACACCTCATTTAACTTGATTATTAATCGCTCATAGGTATGAACAGATGATAACTGAATCTGAATAATCCTTTATTGCTATGTCTACAAGTTGACTGATTGCAGGTCCCATCAGATTGACAGTCAATACCAAGCATCATGAAGGCCAAAGGGATTCAAGAAAGCCACACACTAGTATATGAAAAGCCTACAATAATTAGCTCACTCCCACACTAAAGGCATCAACACATTCATGAGGGCATCATGCACTGATCTTCTCATAGCAGGGTCCATCTCCTAACATAGTTCCATTAGGAATTAAATTTCCAACATATGATCTTTGGGGGAACTCATTCTAATCATACCAACTATCCTATGCTTAGTGTATATTGACTGATTTTAGAGAGAGAAATACAGTGAAAGTGGGTGAAATCCATAGACTGGACAAAATGCAGAATGTCTTTTGAGAGAAAAAAAAGCATTTCTAAAAGATTATTCATTACTAGGTTTGAGGAAAAGCTAGATGGCGTTAGTGAAGCTGATTGTGTTAGCCTAGCCCAGGTTTGCCGGTTAGAGAAGAGGACAAGTTCAGGAACTATAGAGGGACTTGGGAACTTGAGTAGCTCAATAATTCAAAAAGGGATGCAAACCATAACCACTCACCCTGTCAACAATATATGTCAGGTTTTTGTTAGATAGTTTCAAATATGCCACCCAGAGACACACTAGCAGATCACGACGATTAGGAACATGAACCCATTTCCATATCTGTGCTAAGAACTCTGCGGTGTTAGGATTGCACAGTGGGTGAGTGACAGAGCTGGTTTCAAGTTAGCCTGTCAGTGCTCATAACTAGCCTACACCCTGTCTGCTGGTGTTGATATTGGGGGGGGGCATCTTGACTTACATAGGTTCTAAATAAATCCAGTACAGTACATGTTCCTGCAGTGCTGGTGCAGATCTAACAGTGGCCCAGGGGATGACAGTAAATCTTTCTGAGTATCAGGCTCATATTCCTGTTCCCTTATCTTTGAAGTTGGTCCTTAAAAACAGTAAATTGTATTGATGAGGTTTTTTTTTTTCTGATTATAAATGTAAAACTAAATATAATGTAAATAAAAAATCGCATTAGCATTCTTTGATTGGTAAAATTGTCATTTGTGAATATATTTGAGAAGTTGAGATAAAGAGGCAAAAATATGTTTTTATAGCCCTGTATATTCTAGTCTGCACAGCAAACACTGTTAACTGTGGTAAACTCTGTGGCACCTGCCGTACTACTGGAGAACGAATTGTTGCCACCACATTATAATAACTAAGACACTTGAAAAAATAGTTTATGATTGTTTTATTTGACTTGAGTGACTTCCCTGGAAGCAGGGTCTTGCTTTCAATTCCTCACACCATCGTCATTGCCATTACCTTGGTTAAATCTTTTAAACATGTTTAACGTATGCTCTGCTTGGCAGCAGGAATGCCATATGCTCTTAGATTGCTTCGGTGAAATTTTTAAAATGAATTGATTTAGCATATAAGTATGTAAATGATTTCATCACTTATTAAATAATATCTATCTTATACTTAAAAATTAGATATTTTAGAACTTAAAAAAACCAAATCTCTTTTGTTTTCTCTGATCCAAAATTTAGTTTAATTTTGCCTTAAAACTATTCTTACTGTTAATATCTAATGCTTTTAAATAATCAGCTAAGATACCTTTGGGCATTTAAATTCCTTTTCTAATCACAAATGTCATTAACTTGAAATATAAAGATGCTTTCTAAGGAAACTGACTTGCCTAGCCAGATCGTGTAATGTAGTTATTTTGCAATGTGATCCTTAAAACCTAAACACAGAGGCTGCTTTCCACAGTGCCTTGTTGCCTAGACAGTGATGTCATGTTTCAAGCATGTTTAGTTTGCAAAGGTCCTGCTTTTGATCCTTTGGTTGTCACTTTTTTATGCAGTTTCTCCCAAATTACAAAGGTACTGAAAGTAATTAGCTTCATTAAGGTCCATTGCTGACACTGTTGTGTTTCCCTCCTCATTCTTCTCCTAGTCTCCTTCATTAGGACCGTATTCAAATTTGGATCATGGTTCTACTGCTACATCCATGCCATTATCATCTCAATAGCAATTACATATTCAGAAACAACAGCTTCTCCTTAGCTGTCCATAACTTAACATTATATGTAGATTCAAGTGGGAATTAGGAATAAAATGAATCTTTTCTTTGTGCTTCACAACCCTGCCTTTCATCCTTGTTTTACCAGATAATGTTGAATAAGCTTCATAGAGACTGAGAAAGACCAAATGGATTGCTCAGCTTTAGTTGTGTGTGTGTTTGTATGCATGCATATGTGTGTCATGTGTGTGTGTCCCTGTGTGTATGATGTATACACATGTGTGCAATAAGTTGTTTATACATTAGCTAACCAAGTTGCAGTGACTCTATATTCAGTCACTCACATGTTTAGTATTTAGCCTTTATCATTTTGGATATGCTGGGGCAAGTCAGGCGATTAATATATTAACAAAAGCAGCAATGCTTCATAACCTGAAGCATTTAAAGGAAATCTTTTAAGACTTATCATTGTTTTTGTCCTTTGTAGGCTGGACTTCAAAAATAGAAGTAGACTCTGTTATTAAAACAGTAACATACTTTCCTAACTATTGTGTTTCAGCAGCCTTGTCGTAGGGTTTTATTGCTGCGAAGAGACACCATAACCATGGCAACTCTTATTAAGAAAACATTTAATTGGGGTTGTTTGCTTACCATTTCAGAGGTTCAGTCCATTATGACCATGGTGGGGAGAGGTGGTGTACAGGTAGATGTGGAGCTGGAGCTCTGAGAGTCCATCTTGATGGGCAGGCAACAGGAAGGAGGTTGACTGTCACTGAGTCAAGCTTAAAAAAATGACCTCAAAGCCCAACCCCACAGTGACACACTTCCTCCAACAAGGCCACACCTCCTAATAGTGCCACTCTCTTTGGGGGCATTTTCTTTCAAACCACCACAATCCATAAAACTTTATTGTATAAACAATAAGTATTGAGTTTACTCTGCTTAACCTGTTGTATAACTTGGTTTCAGCAGATATAATAGGCATAAACATTAAGGTGTTATGCTGTTAATAGGTTGTTTAAATGAAAGTTATCAAGCAATATCAAATACACAGTGTGTGTGTATGTGTGTATGCTTGTGTATAAGTACAGCTAGTTATAATAGATTACTCTTTAGAATTTCTTAATTAGGAGAAGGAGTTGGGGGGAGCTAAGAGGAAAGGTGGGAAGTAAAGATAGTAGAACCTTAACCAGAGGGAGAAAAGATTGTAGGAGCCAGAGAGGTCAAAGATATCACAAGAAAACCCACAGAATCAACTAACCTGGGCTCATAGGAGCTCACAGAATCTGAACTATTAACCAGGGAGCCCGCAAAGGACTAGCCTAGGCCATCTACATATATGTGACAGTTGTGTATTTGGTCTACCTGCAGGACTCCTGACATTGGCTGCCTTTGGGACCCTACTCCTAATACTGGTTTGCCTTACCCAGTCTTAATATAAGGGAGGTGCTTAGTCTTACTGCAACTTGATATGCCATGATTTGTTCATGGGAGGCCTTCTCCTTTCTGAAAAGAGATGGAGGAAGAGTGGATTGAGGGACAGAAGGGAGGTGATGGAATGTGAGGAAAGGAGGGAGGGGAAACTGTAGTTGGGATATAAAATAAATAAATAAAATTAATTGAGAAAAAATGCATGTCTTTTAAAAATACTGTTTAATATATTCTGTTTGTGTTAATATATTTTGTAACTTAGTGTGCCATTAAGAAATTTTGCTTTTAGATGTTTGAAGTGAGCTTTCATTTCCTTACTTTTTAATGTGTATTCTCAAATATTTTATATGAAGTATGTGTGAATGATTATACATTGAGTTCCTTTAAATACAATTTGTTAAGTGAGATTTTAGACTCAATTTTGGGGTAAGAATATAAGAAATCTGTTCAGTTGTGAATACTCACCAATTGCTCTCAGAAAGATTCATACATCGTCCTCTTGCCATCTTTGTGGATAATCTGGAGAGGTCAGATGTTGGTGTCCATTTTAACTCGTGCCAACTGAAAAGGACATAGTGCAGACAAAGAAGCAGAAGAGTAGAACCCCAAGGAAACTTCGAGCTGAAAGCAAAGTCAGGTTCTCAGTCTGCAAGCACAGTGGGAAGAATGGGGTTTCTCTGCTCAGTGATATCTTTACTAAACATCCTGTTGAATCTGTCCCTACTTTGTGTAGCAAGCTTTCTTGTCAGACTATTGTTGGACTGTCAGCCTGCAAGTATGACCCAGAGACTTATTATTAATTTTGAAAATTTGAACTTTAGCTTAGGCTTGACTCTTAGAACTTAAATTAACCCATTTATATTAATCTATATTAATCTATATAATTATGGCATCTCAAATGCCATTTTCTGTAGGTCTCCTAAATGTTTGAAGACTACCTATCTATCTAAAATATATCTATCTCTGTTTAACCTTGAAAATATACCTAATATGACTGCAGGTTTTATTATTATAAACAAATAACTACATAGGTCTAATACCTTAAATGATAGTATAAACATATATACAATATAACAAAATTAACCTTAAATTTGTATCAATATATAATAATCCATACTAATATAAAATGTAATACTAGTAGTCGCTTTTTAGTTTAAAGGTGGATTCAATAATCTATCCTTTCCCATATCATTTCTATACTATAACTCCCTTTTTCTTTTCAGAAAGAGATCCCCGAATTCAATCTCCTTTGTTTATTTTTCCCCAGACCATGGCTAATAACAACTTGCAACTAACCCACCTAAATGATAAACATCTATATATAATCCGTTGAACAACCAAAACTTGCCTACCTTGCCTCTTGGGAATGTTCTCTAAACTGCTCTCTGTTGTCTGGAGATAATGGCATCTGTAAAAAACCCTGAGGAAATTGAGATAATTGTCAAGTCCTGTGAACAACTATAACATTTGTTGTCCAGTCTTTGTGTAGTGGGAAATCCAGGGTGTGTCTGAAGTCCTGACTAGAGTAGTTTCTGAGGCCGGACCATCTCCACTAGCAGTTTTGAAGTTGTCCTGAGCAGTTTGCAATCCCGAAACTGATCTTTGGGTGATGTTTGTCAGCTTAATGGCCTTACCACAATTCAGGTGGAATCAACATTGTTGCCTCTGTTATCCTTCTGGAGATTTCAAAGGTCACTGGTAGAAGTGGTCGCGGTTTACTGCAGAAAACAAACATTTTAAATGATTTTTTCATCAGCTTAGCAGCTGCACATGAATACACTGGTATTCTAAGTACCTCCTGCAGCCCTGTGGCCCCACAGTGTGTACTCCCCTGGCTGCTCGGGCCATGACCTGCTGGGGCGTTGGGTCCCGTGGTGCCTGCTCTTCCACAGCCACAATATGTAGTTTTAAGTTAGGTCTCTATCATTCTATTTATCAATTAAGACTCAGAAATCAAAGACTAGGGTAAAAACCTGCAATCTCAGAGAAGTCGAGTAGCAAGTAGCTCATCCTACCTTTTGGCCAGAGATACCACAAGAGACATATTTCTTCCCTCGTCTCAGGGTGGGAACCAAAAGGAAACTCAAATTCTAGTCCCTACCCTTTCCTTCCTGTTCATCTTCTCTATCCACATTGCTTGTTGCTCTGTGGCTGTCCCAGTTGGCTAGTTGCTGGCTCTGCTCGTCTGATTCAATGTGAACTTTAACTGTTATTTATTTAACAGTCTCAGAGTGTCACAGTGAGATCAAGATACCCCACAACAACTTTATGACCAACTGAGGAGAAGGTCTTTATGATGACAGATTTTTGTTTTTGTTTTCTTGAGACAGGGTTTCACTCTGGCTATACTGGAACTGTAAACCAGGCTGTCCTTGAACTCACAGAGATCCACCTGCCTCTTCCTGAGTGTTGGGATTAAAGATGTGGGCCAACAAGCCTGGTCCATGATGACAGAGCTAACAAAGCACTATTTAAAGTTGATTATGCTGAACAGAATTTTGTGGTATATGGCTAATATCCTAGCGCTTGGGAGGTGGAGGCAGGAGAATTAGTTAAGCAAGTTTAAAACTGTCTCAAAAAGAAAAAAAAAAGCAAAGAAAGAAATGAAACAATGACCTGTTTTTAAATTTCTCATGCTTATGCAAATAGAAAATCTAATATAAATTTGAAGTGTTTTTTAATAATGAGAAGTTATTCAAATGGCAATATAATGAACACCTGTGTACCAGCCATTCAATTTAAAAGTAAATAATTTATTGTTCATCTTGATGTGCCCCAATCTTTTCTTATTCCCTTTTATTCCCATCTCAGAGCTAAATTCTTCTCTCTAATTGCATCTTTCTGATTCTCTGTAAAAGAGTTTTATCATATTTATTTATATCTCTAATTTAGTTTTGTGTGTTTTAGAACCCCATCTAAATAGAATCCATAGTCACAGTGCAAATATAATGCCATTCTGCAGTTCACGTCAGGCCGCATCATGTGCCTGCGAGCCCATCCCATACTGATGCATAGAACTTTAGTTCTTTCATTTTTGTTTGATACTCTTTTGATTGTTATGGCATAATTTTTGATAGTGGTTAAAAATGCAACCTAAAAAATTAATGGCTTTTATGAATAAATAGCAATAAAATATTAAAATATAACTAATACCTCTGAATATTTCTTTGCCTTTTTTGAGAATTTTATATATGAGTAGTGCATTTATGCTCCTCCTTCTAAGTTCTCCTGTGTGACATCCCCCAAATTCGTGGCCTTTCATTACCTGTACATGAACTCTCAAAAATAAGTTCTCCTAAACAATACCTTAAAAAGTTTAATTGACATGCCTACAGGATGGGGAAACATCACGAGACCTGTTTCCTAGATGAAGAGCTACAGGTATAAACCCCTGATGGTCTGTCCAATCCCAACAGTCGCCCCTAAGCACAAATCTATATTTATGATATACACCAAATAAACTCAGCCAGTTATGTGTGTTTATATGTGTGTGTACATGTGTGTATGTGTGTGTGAAGAGGCAGTAATTTGAGAGTGTGAGCAGGGGTCAGGACATGGATGGAGTTAGAAAGGGGTAGGATAGGGTGGAATTATGTAAGTGAAATATTCATATGTAAAATTCTCAAAAATTACTATGTAAAATGCCATTTTTATTCTACTGCAGTTACTATTATTTTTTTCTCTTTAATAAGGAGTAACTTAAGATCTTAGTAGTTTGTTAATATCAATGACTGTAGCTTCCATGAAGTTTTGAAGCATTAAAAAAGTCTGGACAGTACTGGGTGTTGCAGTACTGGGTGTTGGCCATTCAATTATGTAAAATACAAATAAGATCTCTATTTTCTTGCAATTAAGGTTAGAATTCTTTTTACTGGCAACTGCTGTTTTCAACACGAGAAGAAAGATCCATTAGTTACAATAAAAAGTAAAGGAGAGTACCTTAAAACCATAGTTTTTTATTGAATTTATCTTTATTCTAACTGGTTAAATTATTAATTTCACCAAATGAATACAATTCACTTGTTTTGATTTAAAATAGAATGATAAAGCTATCTATGTTATTTATATTTTCTTTAAATTACTTAAGTGAAAAAAGTGCTTCCAGTCACCCTAACATACCATACCCTCTACTTAATCCATCCATTTTTCACTTTATCGGTCATCAACACTGTGGTGTGTTTATGAAACACCGTGTTTTTAAAATGTCTCTATCATTTAAGTAACTAAGAAGCCAGTGTGCAATCAAATAGTTTAGTAACTGTGGCCTGAGTGAGCTTGAACTGCTGACCTCAAGATTTTCATGTTAACTTACTGCTTCTGTAGATGCTGAATTTTACCACTGTCCATAAGTAGTTTCCAGTTAGTATATTCTGTCATGTGAAAGTATGCTTAATATGCTCCCCTGTCAGTCAAACTAGATGTTTAGTTATTTTCAAATATTAAGAAGCATCAAAAATACTATATATTCTTACTGCGGTCGTGTACTTCTAAAAGATAATCTTAGTTTTAGAGCTGGTATACTGACATTTTTTAGCAGTATGACTAAGTGACATTTTGTATACCATTCATTCGCTGCATATTTCATATGATAAACAGAGTTTAGCTCAGGTAATGAAGTGAAATGAGATTTAAATGGTAGCGATTGGCAAGTACTGCCGCTACTGCTCACTTGGCATTACAGAACTGAGTGATTTTCCCACAGGTGTCCACTGTACCTGGAGGACATCACCTTGTTTCTATTATACCTGCAGTGATGCTGTCTTTATTAAGGCATGCCATGTTCACTGCCATCTTCCTTCTTTACCTAGCATGAAATTATTAAGAATCAAGAGCATAGAGGTGCAAAATCAGAATTTAAAGGTGTGTACCTTCAAAATTCAGTTTTAAGTAAGATCGAAGTAAAAACTTAAAGAGACTTAAAATTAGGATGGTTTTGCATGTATGTTATGTGTCTTGTCATTATTGTTAATATTTAAAATTGCCTCAGGGTTTTACTTCTTTTATTTTACAGATTTTTTTAATTGCCCCATCTCTTTTTGTAGGCATCATTCTTTCTGCAATACTCTCATTAAATATGAGTGGTAATGGTGGTAGAAACACCTGCCTGTGATTGTCCTTTTTCCCCCTGACTCTTGATATAGTAACAACCTAAGCTGGACTCATTTTCTAGTAGAGCTGGTGTGTGTGTGTGTGTGTGTGTATGTGTGTGTGTGTGTGTGTGTGTGTGTGTATGTCTGTCTGTGTGTGTGTGTCTGTGTGTGTGTATGTCTGTCTGTGTGTGTGTCTGTGTGTGTGTCTGTGTGAGTGTGTCTGTGTGTGTGTGTCTGTGTATGTGTGTGTGTCTGTGTGTGTCTCTGTGTGTGTGTCTTTGTGTGTGTGTCTGTGTCTGTGTGTCTGTGTGTGTCTCTGTGTGTGTGTCTGTGTGTGTGTCTGTGTGTGTGTGTCTCTGTGTGTGTGTCTGTGTTAAGCTTCACAAGTCATTTTGATCAGCAGTAAAGAGCCCACCAAGTTGGATGAATTTCCTTGGGATTTGCTAGTATACCTAATTCCTAGCAGTGAGAAAACAGAAATTTTTCAAATATAAAACTAGTGTTTTTGTGGATGATATAATTCTCTTTTCCTGACTTTCTGTCAGTTGACAAGATTTAGTGAAATGGTGGTTAAGAACACCGTTTGAGAAGATTTGCAATAGACAGAAGGTGGAGTGGTGTGGTATTACAAATGTGTGATTTTGAAGTCTATTTGAAGCCAGCTCTGAGTCTTGAATTTGATCTACTGTGTAGTATGCTGCAAAGGAAAGATTAAACTGCAGCAATATAATTAGGATAAACCATTGCATCTGCACTTGTAGCACAGCGACTGAATTGAGAACCAGCTGCAAAATGGTGACTAATCTCCCTGGCAAGCCCACATGAGGGTGTAGTACAATGCGCCAGCTTCAGCTTCATGAGCACATGCTTCCTCTGCTGGCCTCTGAGCAGGTGATGGCGGTGATGCAATCTGATTATACTGCCCAGTGTATTCTGACCACAGCCAGCAGTTGAGTCTCACAAGGGATTTCACAAAAGACTTAAATATAGATTTCTTTTCTCATAATTTCGAATCGAGAAGGGCATGGGAAGAAGTCCTCCCCCACTACTGTTGTGGCTGTAGTACTTTTTAGTAGTTGATAATCCTAAATTAGTGTTCACACGTGAAATGAAAATGAGAAAAATAATATGGAAAGAAGCTCTTATTCAGAACTGCTCACAGCTACTAACAATAATCAGTTAAAATCATTAAGCTGTCCAGACTGTTTCCGTCTGAGACACAAGAGCTGCTAGCCCAGTGAGCGCGTTGTGAGGTGCTGCCGGTACTCTCCCCGTAGTCAGAGAGGCAGCTTTCCCCTGCTACCTGTCCTGATGAGGTGATGTTTAACAGTGTCTTGACATTAAAGGTGCATAATAAATACTCAGCTTGCCTTGGACCTGAGCCCTTTCTTTTATTGTGAGTAGAATAATAGTGTCTTCTTCCAGTATAGCACAGAGGGACTTGGCGAGAATGAATAAAGCCACGTGTCTAAAAGTGCGTGTCATCTTTGGAAAGAAGTGCAGCCAGAGCCAAGCTGTGTCACAAGGATTTCTGAGGGCGAGCTGAAAGGAATGCGCAGAGCTCACCTGTTTGTCTCCCGTGGTTAGCATCCAAAAGTATACAGTACAACTTTGCAATAAAAAGGACATGAATTCCACATGGTCCTTAAAATACAGAGTTTGCTAATTACCTTTGAGAATAAAAGTAAAAGGAGGTGCAGAAACCTCCCTGCCTGGCAGTTGTCACATTCGGGATACAGGAGCGAAGCTGAGAGTGTGGCAGACGTGGGTCAGCCTGGACTTGGCCCCATCACTTCTGAGTCTGCAAGCTTGGAGGGGATTCCAGGCAGTTGCGCTTTAAATTATCTCCCTCACCTCTTCATGAATTGGATGCATGCCAAAATGTGAAGAATACCAGCCACTATAATATTATAGCACTACAGGCAACTAATTAGAATTATGTAGCCAAGACCATGAGGTTCCAAATATCTGGAAAAATTTCTGTATTACCAGGAGAATATTTTCATAATAATTATAAAAAACTGAAAAATATAATCATTGTTATATTAAGTAATTTTCTCTTGCTTTGATGGAGCACCATGACTAGGGCAACTTACAGTGGGGGGGGGGCGTTATTTGGACTGGTAATTCCTAGGGTTAGGATCCATGAAGGTGTGGAGGAGGCAGCGGGTGCAGGCATGTCAGATCAAGTCGTAACTGGAACTGACGTTTTGAGCCATAAGCACAAGGCAAAGAGAATGAACTAGACCTGGGGCTTTTGTGGCCCACATCTTTTAACTTTCACAGCCCACTTCCAATATTACACTTCTTCCAACAAGGTCACACCTGAGCCTGGAACCGTACCACCAACTGGGGCCACATACTCAAATGCCTGAGGCAATGAGGGCCATTTTCTTCAAAACATCTCAGTTATTGGCTTCTATATTGATTTTGTAGAAGAAACTAATTTGTTTTTCATACATTTTTAATTAAATAACATTCTTCTTTTTTTGAGATGATAATATATTTACATTTCTCCCTTCCTTTTCCTTCCTTCAAACCTTCCCATATGTCCCTCCTTGTTTTCTTTCAAAATGAAATTGGCATCTGCACTGGGTCCAACAGACAAGACCAAGATACTGTTTAATTATGTTAATTGAGCTTTGCTAAGTTGCACAAAGTCCTATAGTCCGTTAACTGCTTGACCTGCATACAAATAATTAGATTAGCCGTAACCAGGGAACTGGTTGATTTTGACTAGATGATGTCTGTGCTGCTCTCTGTATTTCCTGTAGATCTTGTCTGATCATATCATTGGATGGGAGTTCTCAAAGTCTGCTCTGCTTCTGGAGACTGCCCTATTTGCAAAAAGTTGTTTTGTTTGGTCAAATAAACTCTGCTAAAATTTTATTTGTTACTGATGTATAAACACAAAAGTTGTGTCTATAGAGTATGTGCAATGCTTTTCATGTATATTAATATTTAATGTGCAATGTTTCATTCAGTGAAAACACTTATCTCAAGTATTCTTTTTTGTTCCCAGTGGGGAAAAATCCTCAGTATTCTTTACTCTGTGCTTGTGAAACTTGCTTCATTGTTGTCTTGAGTTCCTCCATTACACAGTACATCTCCGGGACTTGTTACTGCTCTCTGGGTGTTACTTAGTCCTCTGCTCTCCCAGCGGCTTGTGACCGCGACTCTATCTCAGCTCCACGTGTCCACATGCAGTGCTTGTCTTAGTGCCTGTGTTATGACCTCCAGTTCTATACACATTAACACAAGTTGTATAATTTAATTATTTTTATGGACAAATTGTGTTGTACTGTACATATGTACCACATTTTCTTTATTCATTAGGTGATGATATTTAGTTGATTTATGTATCTTGGCTGTGTGATTACTGCTGCAGTAATCATAGGAGCACAGATGTCTCCAACACACTGAGTAGTATGATTGCTGGATCATCTGGTAGTTCTACTTTTGCATTTTGTTCTGAGGACCCTTTCACAATGGCTGTACTAATACATAACATCTCTAATAGTGTGCACATTCTCTTCCGTACATCCTGCAGCTTCTGTCTTTTGATAATATGAGTTTTTACTGGGATGAGGTGAGACCTCACTGTAGTTAATTTGGATTTCCTTGATTCTTAGTGATGTGAAGTATTCTTTATGTACACATTGACCATTAGAGCTGGTTTTGTAAGTGTATGTGGAGGTGTTCACTTTTTTGTTTCTTCGTGACTTTCTGGAGCTCCTGTGTATTTGGGGTACTAACGTCTCCTCGGATGCATAGTTTTTACGTTTCCTCCTATTTTGTATGATGTTTGCTTTTTTCTGACTCATGAATGGAAGAGTGTTTTTCTTGCTCCATATGTTTTTCAGCATGAGCTATCACTTGTGTTATTGATCTTAATATTTTTGACAGGTATAAATAAGATGGACTCTCAGAGTCCTTTTGATTTACATTTCCCTGATGACTAACGTGTTGACCATTTCTTTAAGTGTTTCTAAGCCATTTGAGATTCCTCTATTGAGAATTCGCTGTTTAGATCTGTTTGTTTTTTAAGTTTTTAATTGGATTGTTCGGTTTGTTGATGTCTAGTTTCTTGAGTTCTTTATATATTTTGGGTATTAGTTGTCTGTCAGGTGTGCAGTTGGGAAAAATCCTTTTCCATTCTGTAGCTTGCTGTTTTGTCTTATTGGCAGTGTCCTTTGACTTCTAGAAGCTTCTCAGTTTTATGTAGTCCCGTGTATTAGTTGTTGATCTTTTTAAAAAAAAAAAACTAAAAGAAATTTATTGATTTTTATTGAGCTCTACATTTTTTTCTGCTCCCCTCCTTGCCTCTCCCCTTCCCTTCAACCCTCCCCCAAGGTAACCCTTGCTCCCAATTTACTCAGGAGATCTTGTCTTTTTCTACTACCTATGTAGATTAGATCTATGTATATTTCTCTTAGGGTCCTCATTGTTGTCTAGGTTCTCTGGGATTGTGATTTGTAGGCTGGTTTTATTTGCTTTATGTTTAAAAACCACCTATGAGTGAGTTCATATGATAATTGTCTTTCTGGGTCTGGGTTACCTCACTCAAAATGATGTTTTCTAGCTCCATCCATTTGCCTGAAAAATTCAAGATGTCGGGTTTTCTTTTTCTGCTGTGTAGTATTCCATTGTGTAAATGTACCACATTTTCCTTATCCATTCTCCAGTAGAAGGGCATTTAGGTTGTTTCTAGGTTCTGGCTATAACAAACAATGCTGCTATGAACATAGATGAGCATATGTCTTTGTGGCATGGTTGAACATCCTTTGGATATATACGCAAAAGTGATATTACTGGGTCTTGAGGAAGGTTTTTTTCCTAATTTTCTGAGAAATCGCCACACTGATATCTAAAGGGGCTGTACCGCCTACATTCCTACCAGCAATGCAGGAGTGTTCCATTTTCCCCACAACCTCTCCAGCATAAGTTGTCATCAGTGTTTTTGATCTTTGCCATTCTTACAGGTATAAGATGGAATCTCAGAGTTGTTTTGATTTGTGTTTCTCTGATGCCTAAGGATGTTGAACATTTCCTTAAGTGTCTTTCAGCCATTTTAGATTCCTCTGTTGAGAGTTCTCTGTTTACTTCTGTACCCCATTTTCTTATTGGATTATATGTTCTTTTGATGACCAATTTCTTGAGTTCTGTAAATTTTGTATACCTCTGTTTGATGTGGGGTTAGCGAAGCTCTTTCCCCATTCTGTAGGCTGTTTTTTTGTCTTGTTACCATGTCCTTTGCTTTACAGAAGCTTCTCAGTTTCAGGAAGTCCCATTTTTTAATTGTTTCTCTCAATGTCTTAATGCCTATATTATTGATGTTCTGTTGAGGAAATTGTCTCTTGTGCCCATATGTTCCAGGCTGTTCCCCACTTTTTCATCTATCAGGTTCAGTGTCTCTGGTTTTATGTTGAGGTCTTTGATGCCCTTGGACTTGAGTTTTGTGCAGGGTGATAAATGTGGATCTATTTGCATCCTTCTAAATGCAGACATCCAGTTAGACCAGCACCATTTGTTGAAAATACTTACTTTTTTTCGTTGTGTATTTCTGGCTTATTCATCAAAAATCAGGTGTTTATAGGTGTGTGAATTTATTCCTTGGTCTTCAGTTGGACTCCTCTGATTACTGTGTCTGTTTTTATGCCAATAACATACTGTGTTTATTAATATAGCTCTGTAGTACAGCTGGAAACCAGTGATGGTGAACCTTCAGAAGTTGTTTGGCAGTTCAGGATTGTTTTAGGTGAACCCTGCAGAAGAGGGGCATGGTGGTTTGAAAAGAAAATGAGCCCTATGGCAGTGACATTGTTAGAAGTTGTGGCCTTGTTGAAAATAGTGTGCCACTGTGGTTGAAGGCTTTGAGGTCTCTTTTCTCAAGGTTCACTCAGTGTGATAGTCAATCGATTTCACGTTGTCTCTGAGTCAAGGTGTAGGGCGCTCAGCTCCAGCACCACATCTTCTCCCCACCATGATGACCTCTGAAACTATAAGTGAGCCATCCTAATTAAATGTTTTATAAGAGCTGCTATGGTCGTAGTGACTCTTCACAATAGTATACCCTAACTAAGACAGGTGGGAAAAAGGATTGTAGGAGCCAGAGGTGTCAAGGACACAGTGAGAACATAGATCACAGAATCAACTAAGCAGATCTTATGGGGACTCACAGACACTGAAGCAGCAAGCACCGAGTCTGGATAGGTCTGCACTAGGTCCCTTGCATACATATTGTGGTTGCTTAACTTGGCAGTTTTGTGGGACTCCTAATAGTGGATATAAGAGTATCTCTGACTCTTTTACCTTTTCTTGGGAACTTTTTCCTCCTACAGGATTGTGTTGTCCAGCCTTGAGATGAGTGAGGTTTTGTGCCTAGCCTTATTGCGTCTTGTTATGCCATGTTCAGTTGATAACACTGGGAGTTCTGCTCTTTTCTGAAGGGTAATGGAGAAGCAGTGGATTTGTGGAAGAAATTTGGGGAGGGGACAGGGAAAAAGGGGGAGAGCAGGCTGTGGGAGGGGTGGAAGGGAGGAGGCTTCAGTTGGAGCTATCGTGTGAGACAAGTAAATTTTTTTAAAAAGAGGAAGAACATTTGGAAATTATCTTCACAGATGCATTGTCTTCACATATGCATTAGAGTAGACTTCGCCAATGACTGATATCTTTATGAAAACATGGAAAGAGAGGAAAAGCCCATGTGACAACAACTCTGGAGTGATGCTTCCATGTACTTGGGAGAGCCAGAGTGAGGAAGAGGGAGGGAAGGTCCTGCCTTACAGGCTCTTAAAGATGGTTCTCCTGGCGTTTTGAATTCAACCCAAGCTGGTGAGAGGGTGGATTTATCAATATGACCACTTCATAAAACTCACATAGTGGATTGGGGTGAGAACAGAAAGGGGAGGGACTAGGAGAAGAGGAGGGAAAGGGAGCTATAGCTGGGATGTGAAAAAATAAAAAACAACCCAGCATTGTATATGAGTATCTCTTCTTGATTTGAGTTTTTATCCAAAGTTAGGCAAAAACCTAAAACCTAAAGACTTCCATATGTGTATGGAGGTCTTTGCTTTGCTAATGTTGTCAAGTTTGAAGTCATGTAACATGCCACGGAATCTGTCAGTTGCTTTCCCAGTGAAAACCAGGTGACCCTTGCATGATTGCAAACCACCAGGCTTACTGCCATTAGGACATATTTTCCTTAAAGAGAAGCTCATTCTTATGGACAAGTATTAAATGGTGGTGTTTGATTTTTATCTCATAGAAGAGACTTTTATCATCAAAGGAACTGGATTTCTTCATGATATCCCACCAGCAGACAGATTCCTTTCTCCCTCCAGGACAATCTCCATATGGAGTGACTGAATCAGCTACTTCATCTCGTTCCATGATCTTTTATGACCACCTGTGAATTTTGGATACATGTCTCCCTTTTAATTTTATAGAGCTTCTCATATAAAATGTGCACTGACCCAGTTTCTAGCACTGGGGACTTTGATTCTGTTGTAAAATGTTATGAAGAGAAATACCAGGATAGAGCCAGTCAGATTGGTGCATGTTCAATATATGTATGCATCGAAAGATGGTTCTGGAACAATTATGTGAACTTAAGTATAATACTTTTGACCACCTCCACACAAAGGTAGATAGGCTATTTTTAGCTGATAAAATCTTATCTCTGACATCTCTCAGGTGAGGAACAGTAGGCAAGTCATTTAATGTCTTTTAGCGTCAGTCTGCTAATTTATACAATTAAGAGGTTAGCACCTCTGTCAGAGCTTGATGCATACAGTAATGCATAGCTATGTCTAGTACAGAGCAGGAACCAAGAAATGGTTTCTTTGGCTCCCCTCTGAATGGTATCAATATTTTTTAATAGCTTTCTCTTTGTTCCTTCTCCTTCATTCGTCTAACAATGCAGTAGACTACTATCTGTCAGTCCTGTTGCTAGGCATTCAGAATAAGTGGTGAATATGGTACGTTTAACTGTTCCCATATGTTGTGGTAATTCATTCAGCCAATAACCTTTTGGGTACCAGCCCACTGGGTTGCGTTCTAAGGTACTATGTATGGACTGATGAGCACAGCTGGGAAATGTGCTCTTGCTCTCTTGGGTGGTGGTCGGAGTTCTGTTTGCAGCTTCTAGTGCCCAAAGAGCACAGGACTCTCTCTCTCTCTACCCTTGCTGTGAGTTTTTCCCCAAATAAA
This sequence comes from Myodes glareolus, assembly GCF_982192425.1. Lineage (NCBI taxonomy): Eukaryota > Metazoa > Chordata > Mammalia > Rodentia > Cricetidae > Myodes > Myodes glareolus. Next base: position 7,255,262 of record NC_142050.1, read on the forward strand.
TATTTGTTATCCTTTTTTCCAGGCTTTTGAGGCCTTCCTCAATTATGCCTACATTTTGGCACCCAACATGGCCAGAACCCAAACTTAGCCACCTCATAGCCCAGAAGCTCCAGGTAAAAAACTAGATAAAGTGTAGGACCATTTAAATACATACAAAATGGAAACATTCATAAGTGGTGAAAGCAGTTGAACAAATGTTGAAGGTTGAGGAAGTCTTCCCTGTGTAACTCATACTTGAGCTGACATGAAGTGCTAATTTTATATACAAAGAAAAGAGATTGGGAGTTGAAGATTGAGCACACAGTATGCGCAGTGGGCCCTTGGAGGGAAGCATTGCAGCACAGTTAGTTAGCAAAAGGCCGGTGTGCAGACCAGCAGTATGGCCACAATGAATCAGCCCCAGATCATACCAGACTGTGTACTCCCTGGTCCCGTCTTTATCTTATGAGCAATAGGTCTGACTTAGTAAACACAGGCTTGGTCAGACACTCTTACTTTTTTCCTTTGAGGGAGCTCAGCCCTTTCAAAGGATGTAGGTAGTTTAGACACTTGAAACTTTGCTTACATGCTTGTCAGTCTCTCCTAACCATTCTGCCATTTCAGTACATTTCTCTTTCACCTATAAATAAGGCATCTTATTTTGAGCATATTCCAATTTTTGCTTGCCATTGTTCTCCATTTGCTCTTTTTTGTTTGTTTGTTTTTGTTTCCTTGTTTGTTTGTTTGTTTGTTTTTTCAAGACAGGGTTTCTTTGTAACTCTGAAGCCTGTCCTGGAACTAGCTCTTGTAGACCAGGCTGGCCTCTATCTCACAGAGATCCACCTGTCTCTGCCTCCCAAGTGCTGGGATTAAAGGTGTGCGCCACCACCGCCTGGCCCTCTATTTGCTCTTAACTCTACCTTAAACATCTCAGAAGCCATTAGCAGGATTTCTTCCCTTCCCACACCCTAGACCACTCTAAATCCATGATGCTATTTTCTTTAGTTTCCATCTCCGCTCTGAAGTTTTATTTTGCCAGTAACACTGACTTTTTTTCTCCAGTTCTCTGCATTGGCTTGCTCTAGGTTATATAATCACTAAAAATGGTATCACCTCTGAAATATTTTTTCTTAAGCCAAGAAATCCTACTTTTTTTTTAAATATAACAAATTCATTCTCCTTTGAACTGCTGTTACCACCTGTTAACCTAACTCATGGATAGCTGCTGCTCAGCTTCTTCTCATCACTTCCTGTCTAACTTTCTTATACATTCTAGAGCTTCAGTTGATCCTGGCAGTGTTGAGATCAAGTTTCTGTTATTTTGATCCCTTTCAGTGTTCTACTCTGAACAAATCTAACTTTAAAAAAATCATTATTTTTTCTTTTATTTTTTTGAGATTATAATTACATGATTTCCCCTTTCCCTTTCCCTTTCCTCCCTTCCAGCCTCTTCACATGCCCTTCCTAGCTGTCTTTCAGATTCATGGCCTCTTTAATACTTGTTACATGCAAATATATGTATGCACCTATATATTCCTAAGTATAACTACTCAGTCTGTATAACATTACTGGTATGGCTATCTTTTGGGCTGACCCTTTGGTACTGGAAGTGGGGAGACTGTTTCTACCACTCTCAGCATTTCTTAGCTGCCTCAACCTCTTTTACATGCCACATTTCAAGGATAGTAAGTATTTCTGGAATAACTTAAAATGATCCTGATGGTTGCTATTATTATTGTTCATTACTGGGTGTTAAACTTGGGGCTTTGTTCTTGCTAGGCAAGTGCTCTGCTACTGAGCTGTGTCTCCAGCTGCTTTATTAGTACTTTAATTTGTTGTTGCTTTCCAATTATCTGATTGTCAGTTCTCCACTCTGCTGTTGCATATCATCTGCATTGTCGTAATAGGGAACATCTCAACCGCAGCCATACATGGACCCTCTTAGGTGTGCTCTGAAACCCACCACTACTGCCAGGATTTTGATATGAAATGTTCTCCTCAGGGTCACATGTTGAATTCTTGGTTCCCAGATGATTTCGTGGTGATGGGGTGATGGAAATGTGGGAGGTGGGTCTTAGCTAGAAGAGGAGTCTCTCTGGACATGCCTTTAAAGGTACACCTGGTCTCCGATTTTTTTTTTCCTTTGCTTCCTGTCTGCAGATGGGAGCTGTTCAAGCATCTCCCAACATATGTACAGAATCCTCTGAAATTGTGAGTTTAAAACCTTTCCTTCACCTAAGTCGTTCTCTCAGGCATTTTGGTCATAGTGATACAAAAGTAACTAATACAAATATCAAATACCCAGGATACTCTTTGGGGATTCAGCCCTAAGGAGCCTAATATAATTGGCCTGGAAAACACATAACAGGGACTGTCAGACTCTCCCCAGGTGATTCTAACGTGTAGTCAAAGTTGTGAACACAGAGGCTGATGGACACACAGAGGCTGATGGACATGTTTGATGTCTCTTATGCTTTTTGCACGATTTTACTTCAAGTAACATTTTCCCTTTCCTCTCTTTAGGCTTATTTTTAGTGAAATTCATGTTTCTCGCTCTTTTAGGCTGTATTTCTATTTACTAACAAGAAGGTAGACTAAAGCAGCACGCTGTACTATGCCAGCAGCAGCCTCTTAGATGTAGTGTACACCACGTGTTGCTTTCATCAAGAGTCCACATCAAGTAAGTACTCTCTGTACTGCTCATAGCATGATCTAAGTCACCTGATGACACCTTGCCCAGATGTATCCCCACCATTAAGTGACTGTAACCCATAAATTCTGCATAAATCCATAAAATCCATAAAAAGAAGTAGGTAAAGAGAAACAAAGGTGGGGCGATAGCTCAGTAGGTAACCGTAAGGTCATGCATGCAAAGCTCCAGGACCCATGTCATGCTGGGCATGGTGGCGTGCGCCTGCCATCGCGGTGCTTTCATGACAAGACTCCATGGAGGCGTGCTGGCCACCTCGTCAACAGACACAGCCATGAACAGCAGAGAGAAGAGAGAGATCCTGTATTCTGACTTCCAAATGTGTGCTGGGCAAGTGTAGCCTGCACTTACACACACACGTGTGCACACACACACACACACACACACACACGTATGCATGTACATTGTATACACACATACAAAGAATAATTTTTTCCCGTATTTTCTATTTCCCTTCTGCTTATAGCTCTTCCGCATGCACGTTGGTGGTAGCTTCCTCCTGAATTGACTATTGCTATCTGAGTTGACCTTTTGTTGTGCAGGAAACTACTCCAAATTTAGAGATTCATCTGTATTATCAATAAAAATTAATGTGGTCCAAGTCAGTGGGAAAATGAAGAACCTCTAAAGCACACACACACACACACACACACATACACACACACACACGTAAATATATATATGAAATAAAGGACCTCTAATATATGTGTGTGTGTGCATGTGTGTGTATGTGTATATATATATGTATATATATACATATAAATCCTTTGTAGAATGCTATAACACATTTGCTAATGAGTCATTATGTTCATAACATGGGAAAATAACAGTCATTTTAGATATTTAATTTTTTTCATATTAAATTTAAACTTTAATCTATTTGTGGCAGAAAATATTAAAAAGACTAAAATCATAAGACTAACACTGTAGTTTAAATCTACAGACGTCAACATAACCTCCATTTTTTGGTGTAATCCAACATTCAGTCTGATTTTCCACCTCATTGAGAACATTCTCCAGCTGCTGCCGAGTGATTTCATAAATTGCATTCATGATCCTGGCTTGAAGTTTCTTTAAAGAATGTGGTCTGGATGAATACACACAGTTTTAGCACAGCCCCATAAAATACAGTTCAGTGGGATAGGTCAAGTTTAACGTCGCACAAGGATTTCATAAACACCCCGAGTAACTGGGCCCTGAAACTCTGTGTTATATGGAAAAACCTTATAAAGGATGGCCGTGTTCCAAAGGTGGATTAAGTTGGTCATCTATGAAACAATTCCCACCACTGATGGTTCTTAATAGTACCACCTGCTGGCTCTTTCTTATTAAATTGTGTGAAATAACACGTTCTGTAAACTGATGAACTATGTAGTTATTTAATAAACCCATCAATGAAAGAAACCTCTGTCATAAGAAATGAAGTTATTTATTAGGCTCGAAAGATTTTAAGCCAGAAATGTCAGGCATTTTTGTAGGCAGAGATTGTTGTAATTGTTTTGTTTTGTTGTTTGTTTTCTTCTTCTTCTCTTTTTTTTCTTACCAGCAGTAAGCAGCACACTATACCCAATTGGGATGCTTGTCATTTATTTGGCAGGAGACTCCAGACTCTCTGGGTTGTCAGCTGGATGCCAAGTTAAGCCTCAGAGAAGGACTCAGTACTCATGGTGATCTTCCTTTAGGAACTTTGAGGCTGTAGCGTGCACTGAACGCTGGCATTTGGCAGTATTTCACTGATGCCATTCCTGTGCTAATTTTATTGATTGCTTTAGTGAGAATATCTTTCACCCAGGCATTATTATTGCTATTATAGAAAACAAAGCCAAGCAGTATAAATTTTATATTCCCAAATTAGAATTGTAGTTGTCCTGTTAGACATTGCTCATGTTTTGAAACTGCATGAAGTGAACCAAGCACAGAAAGCATTAGCAGGATGTGGCTGCTTTGGCTGTACGGGCACAGAATTAATCCCAAGACACTCCTTAATGCTACCAGCCACATCAGTGAAGTTAAGTGTCCTGTTCAGGTACCTCACTGAGTTTAAAATGTTTGTGGTAACGCAGCCGCTGTTTCTATTTATATATTTCGTGTGTTTGGCATACTTTATTCTCATTAATAGCTTAGATTCATAATGGATCTAAGTGTTCTCAAAGACAAATTTCCCACATATTTAAATGGTTATAAACATGTATAATAAAGAATATGACTATCTCTCATTAAAGAAAACATGAATGTAATATCTGACTGTTCTTAGCATTTAGTTTTCTTGCATTTAAAGGGCTATATTTCTCTTTTGTTGTAGTAAAAGAAGTAGCAATATGTCATTTTTTAAAGTTCCCGATTATCAGTTTGTCATGTACATTTCTTGGACAGTCACTAGAGCATATCCTACCCACATCCTCAGCTCAAATATAGACCTTTTCAGAACTCATTCCTGTGAAGGCAGTTTTTATCATGTTGATCCAGTAATTTTGATTTTTTACAAATGCTGCTTTATTAAATGTAGGATAATTTGCAAACAACCCCAAATTCCCTTCTATAGATTTTTTGCCATACATTGTGTTTTAAAGGATTTATGCTGCTGTTAGGAATAGGTCCTTCACTACCTGTCTGTGACCTGAGAGCCATTGTTGCTTTTTGTTTCCTTTTGATAAAAATCCTTCCATCTCCCAATAAAAGGGAATCTGTGGTGTTTCTCCCAGAGCGCTTTGCAGTTTGGTGAGAGAGAGGGTGGCTGTCTTGTAAATGTAGTAAAATCCATGTGTGTTCTGTGCTGTGTCACCGTGTCTTCCGTGCATCCCCGTGGGATGAAGACTTGCTGCAGCTGGGACTTGAGAGTCTTTGGTAGGTCAAGGTGCTCTTCACTCATTTCTCTTCAGTTCCCATAATGGAGGGGCTGTGTCAGCCCTGGAGGGGCTGCTGCTGAGACCTTCTGCTGAGACTACTGAGGCTCTTGGATTTATAACTCCACTTTGAAAAAGATGCCTTTCTCTTCTATAAGTTCAGTTCTTGTTCTGAACCACGCACTCCCCAGGTCACAACTTAGTTTTGCCAATGTGGTGACATAAATGCCTCTCATCTGGTGAGTGCCAGAGGAAGGCATTCTGTCCGGTTCTCTGTGCTCTTAGTGCCTTAAAGCTTCAGGTGTTTTACTCATTCTGTTCCAGGGTGCGCGCAGTTCAAATCTCTGCCAGTAAAGACCTCTGGGCGTGCATGAAATCCCTTATTTACTTGCTGATCTTTGTAGTGTATCTATGAGTATCCTTTCCAAAAATCTCATTTTCTTTGAGAAAGAAAACCCTCACTTTTTCTTTCTTTGATTTAGAAGTGACTATTTTATGTGTATGGTGCTTTGCCTGCTCTTAACTGCTGAGATACCGTTCCAGCCGCATGCTTAGTTGTTTCTTACCATCTTCATGTGTCGTGTTAAGGCAGTGCATGAAGCAGTTAGTGAGTGGTTCCTCCGTATGTAAAATTTGAAGTCAGTGTACTATTTTTTTGTGAGCTCTTCAAAAAATATCGCATTACCAATGGCCACTTGCTGGCTGAATCGTGGCTTCTAGTGACTGCTTGTAGAGTTGGCCACTTTGCATTCCCCAGTGGTAGTAAACAATCAGAACCAACCTGGGTCATGGTTTATTATGCCTGTCTGCTTTTATTATTCTTGTCCTTTTGGGTGTTCTCTTACTTGTGTTGAGCTGTAGCTCAGTTGCTAGCTCTACTGGAACTTGTAGAGATTAAAATCTCTCTCTCTCTCTCTCTCTCTCACACACACACACACACACACACACACACAAACACACACACACACCTCTAGGCGAGAGCCCCATTGTCTGTTAAGTCCCACATCTGAATCTGAATCTCAGCTCTGCTACTTTAGTGAGCTAATTAACCTCCCTGGGCTTCAGGACTCTTGGCTCTGGAATGAGGATGATGACACAGTCTCAGTAGGCCGTGTGATGTCGGCCTATGTAATCACAGAGGCAGAGATAGATCCTGGGGACTGACTGATGAGTAGATTAGTCTCAGTAGGCAGTGTGATGTCGGCCTATGTAATACACAGAGGCAGAGATAGATCCTGGGGACTGGCTGATGAGTAGATTAGCTCAAATAGCCAAGCTGCAGGTTTAGCACTGGGCCTTCACATGTATATTTACATACGTGTACACACACTTGCATGTATACATGCAAAGGCATATGTGCACTCCTACACATGTAAACACATATGTGAACATATACTACACACACATATATGCTCAGGAAAACTTTATCCTTATATTTTTTTCTTTAAGAAAGTTATTTTTACTTTGCTTACCTATACATCTTTTCCCAGGTGGACTCCTTTAAACTGGCTATTTTGTCTTTTTATGTGTAGTAACTGAAGAAAGAATGGGCAGGTAGTTAAATTTTGCTGTAAAGTTTGGAACCATCATGTAAGATCAGACCATTTGCTTATCTTGACTGTTCTCTTGAAATGAAGTCAGTTTCCTTGACTTTATTATCTTTTTGTATGCTCTAAGTTAGAATCTTATGGATTTGACTTAAAGAACTCACCCTGTTGTTTAATGTAGGCTTTCTATTTTGGAACGAAGCTTCCTGCTTGTTTAGGGGGATAGTCTGAGGTGGCTTTTATTCACTAGGTCAGCTGTGTGTGGTAAATTACTGTCTGATAGCCCAATAAGAGGGTCTACTCTAGTGTCCAGAGATTTGGGCTCTGGAACATGCTCGACTTTCCTGCTGTAGTTCATACCTGGCTCTCATAGCATTTTATACCTGTTTGTTTACAAGGCCTTTGCTTTCTTTATCCCTTCATTTCTCTATATTACATGTTTGTAGAGATTTCTTGAGATTAGCACATGTCAAAGCCCAGCCCAGCATTTGTGTAAACTTGTCAATAAATATTAGTGGTTATCATTTTATTTACTAGAAATGTTCAGTGTTACTAAACAAAGATGAACACACAAACATGTGTTTACTTAGATCATACTAGCTTCTAGAACCCTGTTAAAGACAAGGCAACAACAAAAATAAAGTCTTTCCTGAAATGAAAAAGTCTGTAGAATATTAAATAGTAGTTAGTTGATGAAAGCATTCAGTCTCTTAAAGACCTCTAATATTATCAAGAACTAGTGTAGACACTGGATAGAGTTAGTTTGTTTTCTAGTTGTTTATCCGTTATGGGGTTGGACTTGCACGTGAAAGTGAAACATACCAAATGGAGGTTTGTTCTCATAGGTCTTCTGTGCCAGAAATTACATCACTGTGGCGTTAATCAAGGCTTAAAGTTTATATCATTTCTGTTTGAGTCAAATGTCTTGCTGTGGTATTTGATACTAGCTAATGGTTCAAGCAGGACCTCTTGCTATTTAATGAACTATTGTTCAGAATCAGCTAACGCTGGGCTACTGTGGCAGTATGAAAGTACAAAGCAATATGGTTTTAGACTTCCATTAAACACTGAATTCCATGACTGTTGTCTGCCCCGGCAACTAATTGAATCAAGACTTTCTATTCTCTGTAATGTTACCATTAATCTACTTTTTCCTGGGTTATACCTAGGGCTATAAAATTTGTTTCTCTCTTTCTTCTGCTTTACTAGTTTTAGGTAGGAAGAAACACTCAGTGGTTATCTTTTCTGGAATGGTAATGATATCCCCAGATGCCACTGTGTTTCGTCTGTGGAGTACTAATGCTTGCTTTGAAGCTACTGTGTTCAGGTGACTTGATGTAGTACACATGATGATTTGTTGATACCTAGGGGAGGTTAATACAGACACTGGGAAGAAGGCAAAAACAAGTTACATGTTGGAGTCCTTTTGTTTGGGCTTTCACAACGAGAGGCAGAAATTTAATAAAATAATAATGAGAAAATATTTTCACATCTTAATACCATTATTCAGGTATAATTTTAAAGCCATTTATAAGCTTTTAGAATTATTAAAAGGTTTAGGAGTTGCTTGTTAGACACATTAAGAAGCTAAAATTACTCTTTTTTTAGAGCAGGGAATTAACAGGTGTTTACTCTTCAACCCCGCACACTGACTGAAGATGCGGGCTTCCTACAATGAGTGGCTGGATCGGTAGGGATGGGGTTCATATCTCACTGCCATTCCCTTGCAGGTCCCTGAGAAATCTATTCCGTTTTCAGCAAATTTTCTCATTTTCAGTGATATTTGACATTTTCCCCATATATAATATCTGTCATTTGGGTGTACACCTCCACAGTTCTTGTTAGCAAGCCTAATGAGTTTCTTTGAAGTAAGTAATTGTTTATTTCTTGGTATGCTTCGTACTATTGACATCTTGACTTTGATGTACCATGATGGGATTCTTTTCTTTTCATAACTATTTGGGGTTGTAAATACCTCTAGTGTTCGAATGTCCATTCCTTTCTATAGATTTAGGAAATTCTTGGCTGTAGCTTCTTTGAATAAACTGAATAAATTGCATAAGCCTTTAGACTGCAGTTCAGCTCCTTTTCCTATTACATGGTTTCTTAGGCTTGATCTCTTGAAGATATCCCAAAGTTTCTGGACATTTTGGCTATAGTTTCCTTTAGTTTTTCCTTATATATGTCTACATGTGTATATATATGTATGGCTATAGTTTCCTTTAGTTTTTCCTTATATGTGTCTACATGTGTATATATATGTATGGCTATAGTTTCCTTTAGTTTTTCCTTATATGTGTCTACATGTGTATATATATGTATGGCTATAGTTTTTTTAGCTTTTCCTTATATGTGTCTACATGTATATATATATATATATATATATATGGCTATAGTTTCCTTTAGCTTTTCCTTACATGTGTCTACATGTGTATATATACGTATATGGTTTTTCCTAATGTGTGCCTATATGTACATATATTTGTATATGGTTTTCCTAATGTGTGTCTATATGTATATATGTTTTTCTTATGTGTGTCTTTATGTGTATATATGTGGTTTTCCTTATGTGTGTCTATATATATGTAAATGTATGTGTATATTATATATATATTTATGGGTTTTCCTTGTGTGTGTGTATGTATTATTTTCTATGTGTGTCTATATGTATTATTTTCTTGCCCTTCTCTTCTGTCACTGCAGTTCATTCTTCTGCTTGGTCTTATATGTTGATGATGTATCCCATTGTGTTTTTAAAAATTAAAATATAATTATACCATTTCCTCTTTTCTTCCAGCCCTTCCCATGTACCCACTTTCTCAGATTCATAGCCTCTATTGTGTATGTTTGTTACTAAATATTTAAATAAAACCTTCTCAATCTGTATAATTTTACTTACATGAATATGTAACCACTTGTTATTGGATAACTAATTTGGAGGATCTGAAGCACAATTAGTAAAAACTCAGAAAGAGTAATTGGGGTTCAACCTGAAGATCCAAAAAGCAAAGCAGCCAGCAACTGGCTCTTCCCTCGACCTCAGTCCAAAATGGCGATCCTACCTCCAGGAATCTCAGAATAAGACTGTGTCTCAGAGCTGTCTCCTTCTATTTTATAATCCTCTCTAGGGCTGGGATTAAAGGCATACACCACCCGATTTCTATAGAAACGAGTGTGGCTACTGGGATTAAAGGGGTGTGTTACCACTGCCTGGTCTGTAAGGCTGACTAGGGTAGCTGTTATACTCTCTGATCTTCAGGCAGACTTTATTTATTAAAACACAAATAAAATGCCACTCCAGGGATCTTCCATGGGGTAGACTTTCTCCCACTCTAAACATTCCTTAGTTATCTAGAGTTGAGGCCCTAGCTCCCCCCTTATGTTAGCATGGCTATTAGTGCCACCTTGTTCAGGTTTTGATGAGACTTCGTGGGTGTAGCTTCTCTGACATACCAGGAGACAAAAGCTCATAGCAAACTTCTTGTTCTTGCTCTTCCAATCTCTGTGCCCCCTCTTCTGCTCTGAGCTCTGAGCCTTGGGTAAAGCTGTATTGTGGATGTATCAGGTGGTGCTGGCCACTGTTTGATCTTTCGTTCAAGTCCATCTTGACTGCTTCTCAATTGGGAAAATTTTGTCTCAGCTATATATGTGTACATGGTGTTCTATGTATTATACGTAATTTTAGGTAGATAGATAATATGATTGGCTTCCTGTAACTTTTCCCATTATATTTTTAATGTGGTTAGTTGACTTAGTTAAATTAAATTTAAATATTGTCATAAATGTTGTCACTAAACTCATACTGGCTTGAACCATCTCTGTTGTATAAAATACTTCCTGGTGCATAATAAATTTATTAGTAAATGCTTGTTGACATGTCAAACTTTACATAATAAATGCTCTTTTGTATAAAATATACTTTTCTAGTTCAATTCTCAACCATTTTTATTAAATTTTAATTATTATCATGTCTTTTTTATTTCTATTTATTTACAATTCCAAAAATATTTTCAATAGATTTGATCACGTGTAAAAAGTTTTAGTCAGAAAAATATACTATAATGTATTTGTGTCTGAATTTTATTTCTTTTAAACATGTTTATGTTTCTGGAAATAGTTTTTTGAAAACATTATGTTGCTTTGCGAGGACCTGGGAATGGGGTGTTAATGGAGAAGGGGACTTACAATTAATTAATTCAGCAGTTCTTTTAGGGAGCTGATTATGTGCCAGACACTGAGCAATATGTTGATTCTGTAGTGGTGCCCAAAGCAGACACAGTCCCTATGCTTGCTCATCTTACAACCTAAAATAACAGCCTACATTTATACATGAATATGTATACCTACATACATAATGCTTATGCATATACATTTTGCATACATACTCATTTAATTACATATAGTAATGAGAATAAAAAGAGGGGAGAAAGGGAGTCATGTGAAAGAATTATAAAGGAGAGCTAAATTTAATGTGAGGAGTGGCAGTCCTCACCAAGGGAATGATAGTAGTAGTAGTATGTGTGTGCACTCGCGTATGGAAGTCAGGCGTTAGAGTTTGTGGCGCTGATTTTCTCCCTCCACTCTTGGTTTCCAAGAATCAAGCTCAGATTGCCAGCATTGTGGGCATGCATTTTACCACCTGGGCCAGCTCATCGGCTTTGGAAATGATATTTGAACAGAAGCCTGAAGGATGAGTCATAATTACCTGGACATCGAGTATCATAAGTGGATGAAACAGCAGGGACCAGTGCCCAGAGGCAGCTAAGATTTTGTCTTGCCACAAGAGCTGAAGCTGCTCCCTGAGGAGAGGAGCAAAGTGTGGGACAAAGGTGGCGAAGAATGGGCAAGCCAGAACACATGAGGAGCTGATGCTCTTCTGTGGAGTAATGGGAACTATGGAGGGCTTTAAAGCACCAGGTGTGCTTCGTAAGAAGCCATCGTTGACTTTTAGAGGAGAGAATAGGTAGGAAATGGCTTCCCCGTAATGAGCGATCCAGGAAACAAAACAGCGGCAAAGAGACTTCTTTAGGGTTGTTATTTATGGGTCCCAAACTTGCAAACAAAATCTCAGGAAAGTGACTTTTCATAATGATCAGGCTAAAATCATATAAATAATCATGTAGTTTAATTTCTTTATTCATTCTGTACAATAAACAGAATGAAAAAATTCTATTAGTTTGACACTGATTTTCTTCTTTTTATTAAGGTAATAGTTCAGACTGGGTTATAACAGTTTCTAGCCCAAGTCGCTTTGAACTCTCTGTAGCCCTCTTGGTTCAGCCTCCCTAGTGCAGAGATTACATGTGTGAGCACTCAGATAAATCGTCAGAATATAGTGAGGAATTACACTGGCTTAGTCAACTTGTGTTGTGGGTTCTCCTCCACAAGCTGTGACGTCACTAGACCCACTAGGTGGCTAGATTTCCAGTACTGGGCATGAGCTCCTTGTTAGGTGAGTCCAGTTAAAGAGCTGTTGGTTACCACTACTTCACCATTAGGAATGGCATGCAATGCTGGTCATTATTCTGTTTTGTAGACATCATAGCTGGGTAGGGTTGTTTACTGCTTCCCTCCCTTGGAAGCTTGCATGGCACCTTCTGGCACCATGAAAGATAGTCCCCAGGGAGGACGTTTTCAGATCAGTTTTAGCTCAGGGCCTCTGACTCTGAAGTGCTTGGTGTCTTCAGTAACCGATGAACTTACCGTCAACCTCTGGGAGGCAACCAAGGGCAACAACAATAGTCTATAGCATCTTGTGAGTCTCTTGGACTACCCTAACCAACAACTTACAAAAGGGCTTCTCATGCCTGGGTAACACCGGGTTTCTGTTAGATGGCTTTTGGCTCTTGGAAGAGAGAGCATTGTCTCCCCAAATAGGAAAATTTATTTCGACTATATATGATATTTACACACAGACTTACCTGAGTTCTAGGTTTTTTAAAGTTTCTTTTACTCTCCTTTGCCCATATTTCCCTCCTTCCTTACACATGTCAGCCTCCTCACACTTTTCCTATTTCCCCAATCAGATCCTTTGATCCGTGCTGTCCCTCCTCCCTCACTTTCCCACATACCCTCCCACCTCAGCAATGTCCCCTGTAACATTCCTGGTTTATACTCTTACTGCAGGACATGACTCAGATCTGAAGATTTGGTGCCGCAAGCCTCAGACGCAAGAAAATAGGTGACGCTTGTCTTTCTGGATCTATGTCACTTCACCCAGTATGATCTTCTTTAGTTCCATTTATTTACCTGGCTAGACCCTGGAGAAGGATATCATTTTGAGATTTTTGTTGCTTCTTCTGTCTGATTTTTAATTCTGATTTTTAATTACATCATGACTTTATTTTGAAAAACATCTATTTATGGGTACCGATCAGTGGCAAACTGGGAGAGGTCTTTGCATTAGCAAGTCCTTTTTTTTCTCTGTTATTCAGAAGGTATTTGTGATGCCTAGTCATTATGCTTGACATTGCTCGGCTTCTGGGACATAAGAAAGAGATCATTTTAGTGAGCTTACTCTCTAATGGGCAGGTCAGAATGAGTTGAGTTATCAGGAAAAGTACTGAATCTTTCCAAACCAAGTAGAGTTTATTTTATTAGATTTATGATAGAAGCTTGCAAGTAGTTGAAAGAGAGTTGCATTTCACTGGATGTCTTGCCCTTCGAGGCCTAGAACAGCTAGTGTGTTAGTGCTGAGTAGTGTTTCCCAGGCTTTCCACTGCCCCTTCTAGGCTCTTACTTCAGACCCTCTGGGCCAGGGGAGCTCACGCTGGGTCACTAGTCTCTTCTTTTCCTGGAATATTTCCTCTCTCCTCTTACCCAAGTCTGTTTGGCATGAAGACCTACTTTCAAACATCTCATGAATGGAGCCTTTCTCACAACAGATGGTTATTTCTTTTCCAAGTAGCGGGTACCTGTGAACCTCAACTGACACTAATAGTGTCCTGTCTGAATGTCTGGCAACCCTCACCATCTGCATGCAACTCAAATTTGCACTAACTCTTTGGGACGTGTCTTTGGAACTAAGCAGAAGAAATATGGCAAGAAAAACAAGTAATAATATGTGTGCTAAACTTTACAAAAACATTTGGGAAAGGATATAGGGAACATACCGAGGCCAATCAGGGCAGTGAGTCAATTAGGAAGTATAAGAGGCAGCATAAGAAATTCAATTAGCTGATAACTTGAATTGAAAGGAAACTTGCAAATTCACAATTCCATTTTAGATTAGTTACAATGTCCATCTTGCTCTAGCCTTTTCCTGGAATGGGCAGATTTTATACACTAGGCTGAAACTCCTGTTGCTTTCAAGTTTACATTTCACACGTGTTGCCGAAATATGTGAATGCAGTTTTTGCTTTAGCTCCTAGCCTAGTAAAAGCCTCTTGTGAATGCTTATCACCTTGTAAAGTAGTTACCGGAGCTGCAGTTCAGTTGGCCTGCAAGTGGAAAGACTTTGACTTCCCTAGAGGGTGAACAACAAAAAAAAAAACATATGAGACAAAACAGCAGGGACCAAAATGATCTGGTGTAGAAAGTGACTGAATGCCAGGGAAATGTCCCATCCTTCAAAGGTTTTACATCTTTATCTGGACATACTGCAAAGGCTACCTTGTTTAAATTTGAAACTGTGTGGTTATCTGGTATAGTTTACACAAACAACCCCCATTGACACTGTTGCTGTCCTTTTTTTTTCCTATGTTAACTTTATTTTTTTTTATTAATTTATAAAAATTTCCTCTTCCGCCCCTCCTCCCAATACCCTCCCACTCCCCCCACTCCCTCTCCTCCTCCCTCTCCAGTCCTAAGAGCAGTCAGGGTTTCCTGCCCTGTGGGAAGTTCAAGTTCCTCCCCTCTCCCTCCAGGTCTAGGAAGGTGAGCATCCAAACAGACTAGGATCCCAAAAAGCCAGTATATGCAGAGGAAACAAGTCCCAGTGCCATTATCAATGGCTTCTCAGACAGTCCCCATGTCAGCCACATTCAGAGAATCCGGTTTGATCACATGCTCGTTCAGTCCCAGTCCAGCTGGCCTTGGTGAGCTCTCATTAGATCAGTCCCTTTGTATCAGTGGGTGAACGCACTCCTCGCGGTCCTGACTTCCCTCCTTCTGCTCCTCATTTGGACCTTGGGGGCTCAGTCCAGTGCTCCAATATGGGTCTCTGTCTCAATCTCCATCCATCGTCAGATGAAGGTTCCCTCTGATCCTGACTTCCTTGCTCACGTTCTCCCTCCTTCTGCTTCTCACTTGGACCTAGGGAGTTAAGTCCAGTGTTCCAATGTAGGTCTCTGTCTCTATCTCCATCCATCGCCAGATGAAGGTTCTATGGTGATATGCAAAATATTCGTCAGTATGGTTATGAGTCAAGACCAGTTCAGGCACCCTCTCCTCTGTCCAGAGAACAATCTGGGGATCTCTCCTTGGACCTGGGAACCCCTCTAGAATCAAGTCTCTTGCAAACCCTAAAATGGCTCCCTTAGTTGAGATATATACTTCCCTGCTCCCATATCCATTCTTCCTCCCTCCCCCCATCCCATTCCCCCAAGCTTTCCCCAATCCTTCCCTACTCCCTTCTCTCTAACCATCTCCCCTTCCTTCCACCCGCCCCCACCCCGTGCACCCAAGGTTACCTGTCAATCATGTCTACTTCCAATATCCAGGAGGATAACTATATGATTTTCTTCAGGTTCACCTTCTTATTTAGGATCACAAATTATAGACTCAAAGACCTTTAACTATGGCTAGAATCCACTTATGAGTGAGTTCATACCATATTCCTCTTTTTGGGTCTGGGTTACCTCACTCAGTAAAGCATTTTCTATTTCCATCCATTTGCATGCAAAATTCGAGATGTCATTGTTTTTTACTGCTGAGTAAAACTCTAATGTGTATATGTTCCACACCTTCTTTAACCTTTCTTCTATTGAGGGGCACCTAGGTTGTTTCCAGGTTCTAGCTATTACAAATAGTGCTGCTAAGAACATAGTTGAACAAATGCTTTTGTAGTATGATAGGGCATCTCTTGGGTATATTCCCAAGAGTGGAATTGCTGGGTCCTGAGGGAGGTTGACTCCCAGTTTCCTGAGAAACCGCCACACTGATTTCCACAGTGGCTGCACAAGTTTGCATTCCCACCAACAATGGATGAGTGTTCCCCTCACTTCACTTCCTCTCCAGCATAGGCTATCATTGGTGTTTTTGAGTTTAGCTATTCTGGCAGGTGTACGATGGTATCTCAAAGTTGTTTTGATTTGCATTTCCCTGATCGCTAAGGAGGTTGAGCATGACCTTAAGTGTCTTTTGGCCGTTCTGTTGCTGTCCTGTAAGTGGAGGGTATATATACGTGTGAAGTGCTGCTGAAGGGTAGTGCCGTATTCATTCTGAGTATTATGTGCCCATATATAATTGGTAGTTGTTGGAAGTTGCTTTCTAAAAAAAAAATAAAAGAAAACAAATCTAATATTTTGTTTTTTCATAGTTGTTAACATTTTTAAAATCGGAAGTTTCTTTGAGGCTCAATTGCCCTTTTTCATTATTCATTATTTTTGTTGTGGCCCTAACTCAGCTCAGACATGTAACTCAGGCTGGTGTGTCCATACCCTTGTCTCCATACCCTGCACCTACCAGGTCCCAATGTCAGAAAGGCAAATTTTTTGTTATTTACCAAGTTGTCCTATTTCTTCCTTATAATGAAGAACTTCGTTGTTATTATGGTCACTTTAACAAGTACTTTTCCATAGAGAAAAGAGAATATGTTTCCTGTGTTTTGGAGTATAAAAATTAAATCTTAACCATGACAATGTTAAAAAATATTCTGTTTCTGAGCCAAAAATAAAAAACTGTTATAATCATCCAAGAGAGCTTTATATATGGCTTATGTATTATTTTATACTTTTGTGTTTATATTTTATACAATATCTATCTCATAAAATTATGTGACACAATAATTCTTTAACCCAAATTCTATTTCATGTATTAGAATGAATTATAAATCATCCATAAAAGAAATACTTATAGAAATAAAACAGACTAACAATGAAACTTTGACATTGCTACTGAATGTAGAACTTCATTACTATTCTCAGAATCAGTCAGTGTTTTTGCCAGAAATGCTGTAACTGGGGATCTTATAGATGAGGGAGGCCTTACCTTTGTCTTGTCTTTATATTTTCAGCAAAGTATTATGACACATTAACAATATGATTGCATTAGCTTTTTGTCCCATTTGTCAACTTCTGTAAAATAACATTATCTTTTCATACCTGTTAAAAGTTCTATAGTTTGAATTCTGTTAGGAATCATATCTGTATGTAAGTTAAATTTTTGTTACTTTTAGAAGCAAACATCTAAGGAAAAATATAATTTTCAGAATTCTTTGGGATTTGACTGTCAGCATAAGACTTCGCACTGCCACTAGTAAGCCTCTTCCTTTCTCACTAGTGAGAAACATTCCGTTCCGCATCACAGTTTCGTCCTTGGACCGCTCGTCCCCCAGAGCAGTGCGTTTGCAGCAGTGCCTGTATTGCTTTCCTTGGTCTTGTTCTCAGATATTTCCCTGATATCTGATATTTATATGGTGTAGTCTTTCCACACTTACTGTTAGTATCCCATCAGCAAAACTGTTTGGGATTCAAAGAAAACTCAATTATCAGTTACTTATTTTTCAAGTTAAAGGAACTACAACAACTTCACAAACATGGTGAACTTTAACTTGATAAATTATTTGAAATGCCCTTAACACATTTTCCTTGAAGAACTTCTTTTCAAATTTTTATAATCTCACTTTAAGTGATGACACACTGTGGTGAAATTATTTGCCAGCAGCACACATTCTAATGGCCATTATCCAGCTTAAGATGAAATGTCTTCTCTGGGTTTGAACTGTGTCCGCCTAATACAAGGAAAATATTTGAGGACTTTAGTTAATGTATTTTCCAGGAATGGAAGTAGGTAAGTATTTTTCATAGCTTATGGAATTTTTAGCAATTTTAGACCCTACTGCTTAATTTTATAGCATTCTTGGTGGCAAAAATTTTTTCCAGAGAGAAATTATATGACCCCTCTTTTTGGCATGCTTGGGAAAGCAAGTCGTAAATCCTTGACTTCATGTTTTTCTAAAGTAAAACTGAGCATTAATATTTGCTGTGATCTAACGTGCAGATATGATGAAAAGATTCAGAAAGTAATATATTGAAAACTTTGAAAGTTCTTGTAAAAGGTGCTATAAACTAAAATTTATTGCACAGAAAACATCTAAAATTAAAACCAATTTTTTTTCTGCACTAGCATTTTACGTACAAGTTACGTAAAAATGAATAACGTAAGAACTATGAAAGGTTCGGTGTGTCACATTTGCATTCATAAAAACCCGTGAAGGATCTCTTTCACCAGTGTTACTGGTCCAGTGTGTCATATTCGATTCATAAAAACCCGTGAAGGACCTTTCACTAATGTTGCTCAGTCTTAGTCCAGGACAAGGTCATGCATTAAGTCTTAAGAAGTAAGGAGAAATAAATTCTCTTCATTTTTCTGCTAGATGGTGGTGAGCTGTGGTCTATAATATTATGGTATTATATGTAAAGAGGAATCTTAAAAGAATAGAATGATGATAATTAATGGTAGTTATAATAACTACTCTTCTATTGAATGTCTGCCAGGATCTATGCCACCTACTGGGTCTTTGTATACAGTTAGGAATTTTTCTTACTTTCTTTTTTTGCATGTTTATGTTATATGGAGTGTGTGCATGTGTGCATTCATGTTTATATATCTGTGTGCACGTAAGTGTGGCTTTTTATATATAAAGGGCAGAGGCTGATGATTTCTTCAGTTAATATCTGCTTTATTTACTAATACAAGGACTCTCAGTGAACCTAGAGCTAGTCTAACTAGCAAGTTTGCCATAGGAACCCTCTGCCTCTGCCTCCCGAGTCTGGGAATACAGGTGGGCTGCCACACCCACCCAATATTTAATTGGTGGGCTCTAGGATCTTAATTTTGATATTCACCCTTCTCTGACAACAACCTTATGAATCCATCCATTCTACCAGCCCCATGCATGTTTTATATAATGTGAACTTAGTACATTATAGGAAATTTATATAGAGTTATATCCATTTTCCTAAATCTGAAAACTGGAGTTCCAATTGGACTTGTCTGAAGCAGCCCAAATAGAATTAATTTTTGTATATATTAGAATTCATCACACTAAGCAATCAGTCTTTGACTACTCTATGATCAGAGATGGATAGGGCATTGATAATGTACCAATTTAAGGTAGCCATCTTTGGCATGCTTGATAGAAACTAGTAAAGCTCCTTTCAAATTAGTAATGATACTCTATTTCTTGATTATGTCTCTCTTCTTATTTTATAATGCATATTGATGCATATTTTTCTCATATTAACATGTATATGTTCCTGTTTTGTGTCTGAGTTTGATCTGGATATTTACATTCATAAATTTATGAAATTGTCATTGGTATCCTTGTGATGTAGTATCATTTTATTATTTTCCAAATAGAATAACTGAGTTACCAATGGATTTAAGAGGCTTGCTTAAGGTCATATCAACAGAAAGCAGCTAAGCGTGATTACTTTAGCTTCAGAGTTGTGCTCTTAACTGCCTGTGGTTTAAGCCTGTGTAGACTTGGCCAGAAGCAGCCACTGCTGCACTGTTGCTGCTGCCATGCAGTGGGAGAGGATAAATGGCGGTACCAAGTAGGCTCAATAAAACCCTTGGGAAGCAATAACATCCGCGGCTGTCTTGAAATTCTATATATTAGAACCACAAGATGAGTTTCAAAGAGAAACTGAAAGCCAGTTTTGGTCGCAGTTGTGTTCCGAAGTCAGTTGAGACCCCTGCTTTGTCGAGATCCGCCTGATTCCGTCCAGCCCTCCCTTTGTGTACTTATCTGAGCAGAGTGAACAGAGCAGTGCATTGTTGCCCATATTGAACCACTAATTATGTTAGTTTAGCCAATTAAGTACTCAACTCTGATGAATATTTCTCCATTAATTATATGTGCCTCAGCTTCAGCTTATGTTAGAAATGAGAGTGACATTTATGAATGTGTGGGGCAAATACAGCCTTTACAGTTGTTCTGTTAAAATAGAATGACATTTCCAATTTTCCCAAACTTTGTAGAGGCAAGCCCTGGAGCTGCCAATCCAAACAATAAATTGGTAAAACTAAAACTAAAGAAGCTTCTAAGGTTAAACATTTCAGTTAGTTAAGGTTTCAATTTCTCTCAATCCCAAAATTTTGGCAGAACCAAATCAAAGCAATTCCAGCTTTGGCGGGGAAAGTCAGAAAAGTAAGTTAGAATTTGTAGTAACACTTCCTATCAGCTGTACTAAAGCCTGGAGTTGAATCTTCCATGGGATGGGGTGGGGTGGCCACTTCCTCTGGGTCTGCGCTCAGGAACGCCTGTGCTGGCTTTCCACTACTGCTTACCTGTAATCAGGCAAGATGGCCTGGTTTCCTGGGATTTACCTCTCAGCACTGGGAGAACCGTAGCAGTGTGCTCACATCCACCTATGATTTTGCAAAACCTGAAACATTTTAAGATATTTAAACCACAGTTAGTCAAGAGCACACCCTTTTCCTACCCTGACTCTTCTCTCACATATCCTTACTTGTGCTTGCTTTGAAGTGATTATAGACATTTTTCAAAATTGCTAAAGAGAAATTGAGTCGAGGACACAATTGCTACATTAGTTTGACAGGCATTTTAATATGTTTTTTAAAAAAGACAGAAAGTTACAGATTCCTGATTTAGACAAATGTGAAATGTTAATTCTTTTCTTACCTTTATGTTTATTTATTAATGAATTGGAAAACTTCAAATAATGGAACACAAAACCAAATTAATAAAGATGCATGAAGAAATAAAATGAAATTATTCTGACATCAAGAAAAGTTTTGCTCATGCCAAGATTAAGAGTTAAATTTTGAATAGAGGTAATAAACAGACTTGATGGATTGCTTAAAAATCTAGTTAATGGCCACTAATCACAGAGTATGGAGAATGAATTGTCACTAAAGTACTCAGTTTTATGTAAACTGAAGAATAGTGTTCAGCTCTTCAGCAGTAACACTCGTGGGTTTTTTTTTTCCAAACAAGAATACTTCTCAGTTGCTATCATACATCTTAACTTCTTTAACTACACATTTTATAGATCTTTCTATAGCAACTTCTGATTTATATCTCTTCATTAGTTATACTGTATTCCATTTCTACAGTCTTTGTACAGCCTTCCAAGTGGTTTTCTTTTTAAAGTATTAATAAGATCATGCCATTTCTGTGCTCATAACCCTACAGTAGTGGTGCGGGAGAATTGTCTGTATTCTGTCAATCATGTATTTTAATAAAATGCTGATTGGCCAGGCAGGAAGTATAGGCGGGTCAACCAGACCGGAAGTAGAGGCGGGGCAATGAGAATAGGAGAAGGCTAGGGAGGCGGAAGCTCCCTCTGCCATTCCTGCCCAGACCACCAAAGATGCAACATGTGAGCTGACAGCTGAAAAAGATACCAAGCCATATGGCTAACATAGATGAGAATAATGGGTTAATATAAGCTATCTATAAGAGTTAACAAGAAGCCTGAGCTAATGGGCCAATCAGTTTATAATCTTATGGAATCCTGTGTGTGATTTCTCTTTGGGGCATGCTGGTTGTTGGGTACCGGGCGGGACAGATACCCCAACAAGCAAGCCGCCCCTTCATGTTACACAGTAGCTTCAAATCCATGTCAAAATTAAATCCTAGTTCTTCTGAATGTGTCTAAGACCTAGAGTAACAGATCTGTTCCCTCACTGGCATCCGCTCCATCTGCAGTGGGTAGACACCTACTCATCTGTGGTTTGGGGTTCTGTGTTCTATTCTTTATTATATTCTTTGATTATATAATATTCTTTGATTATATAATAATCAAAGAGATTATTATATAAGCTATAGCAATAGTTATATGTGTATATACTCGCAAACGTAACCGAATAGATATGATAAGAGGACAAACTAAAGTGTATACATCTTCTAATCTTTAAATGAGTAGTGCTTGTTAGAGCCTTGTGGCCCTGGAGGAGGGATTAATGGCATCAAAGAATATTAAGTAGAAAGTAAGTTATATGTAGAACTGTCAGAGAAGCAAGAAATATAAAAATTAATGTTGTTGTGAATTCAGACCCCATCAGGAAGATACTAACTGGGAAATAAAAAGACAGCCTGTGTGTGAGAGTTCAGGCCAATGAATTTATTTGGGGGGACTAGGACTTTTAGACTGAAATTTGAATGTAATCCTTATTGAGGGCATGCTGGTCTGAGCCTCAGGGATGTACAAAAGGAGCTTGTCATCATGTTCAGGAATTGAGAATTAACAGGAGCGACCTGGATGACATGGGACACTATTGATGACAAAGCCTTAGCCTTGGTTTGAAGTAAAAGGAACATCAGTTGACTCCTAATAGCAGTCCTTGGGTTGACTCCTTTAGATAGTGTTAAGGTTCTAGTGATGCCCCAGGATATTTCTCTTTGCATGTCCATTCCCTCTGTGGATAGGTCTCAACTTCAGTCTGGCTGCAGAATAACTGAACACAGCAGTTGCAAACCAGGAACACAGTTCTTTTTATTTGTAATGTTGGTCACTTTTCTTTCTTTTTTTTTACTTGATTTTTATTGAGCTCTACATTTTTCTCTGTTCCCCTCTCTGCCTCTCCCTTCCCCTTCGTCCCTCTCTCAAGGTCCCCTTTCTCCCAATTCACTCACGAGATCTTGTTTTTTTTCTATTTTCTACTTCCCATGTAGATTAGATCAGTGTAAGTCTCTCTTAGTGTCCTCATTGTTGTCTAGGTTCTCTGGGATTGTGGTTTGTAGGCTGGCTTTATTTGCTTTATGTTTAAAAACCACCTATGACTGAGTACCTGTGATAATTGTCTTTCTGGGTCTGGGTTACCTCACTCAAAATAATGTTTTTCTGGCTCCATCCATTTGCCTGCAAAATTCAAGATGTTGTCATTTTTTCTGCTGTGTAGTACTCCATTATGTAAATGTACCACATTTTCCTTATCCATTCTTCGGTTGAGGGGCATTTAGGTTACTTCTAGGTTCTAGCTATGACAAACAATGCCGCTATGAACAGTTGAGCACATGACATTGTGGCACGATTGAGCATCCTTTGGATATATACCCAAAAGTGGTATTACTGGGTCTTGAGGTAGATTGTTTCCTAATTTTCTGAGAAATCGCCACACTGACATCCAAAGGGGCTGGACCAGCTTACACTCCCACCAGCAATGCAAAGTGTTCCATTTTCCCCACAACCTCTCCAGCATAAGTTGTCATCAGTGTTTTTGATCTTGGCCATTCTCACAGGTGCAAGAGGGAATCTCAAAGTTGTTTTGATTTGCATTTCTCTGATGACTAAGGATGTTGAGCATTTCCTTAAGTGTCTTTCAGCCATTTTAGATTCCTCTGTTGAGAGTTCTCTGTTTAGGTCTGTACTCCATTTTTTATATTGGATTGTGTGTTCTTTTGCTGACCAGTTTCTTGAGTTAAAAGGCAATATACAGCAAACCAACAGCCAACATCAAACTAAATGGAGAGAAACTCCCAGAGATTCCATTGAAATCAGGAACAAGACAAGGTTGTCCACTCTCTCCATATCTATTCAATATAGTTCTTGAGGTCCTAACTAGAGCAATAAGATGCCAAAAGGAGATCAAAGGAATACAAATCGGAAAAGAAGAAGTCAAACTCTCACCGTTTGCTGATGATATGATAGTTTGCATAACTGATCCCAAAAATTCTACCAAGGAACTTCTACAACTCATAAACACTTTCAGTAATGTAGCAGAATACAAGATTAACTCAAAAAATCAGTAGCCCTCCTGTACACAGATGATGAAAGGGCTGGGAAAGAAATCAGAGAAACAACTCCCTTCACAATAGCCAAAAATAGCATAAAATATCTCGGAGTAATTCTAACCAAACAAGTGGAAAACTTGCATGACAAGAACTTTAAATCTTTGAAGAAAGAAATTGAAGAAGACACCAGAAAGTGGAAAGATCTCCCATGCTATTGGGTGGGTAGAATTAACATAGTAAAAATGGCAATCTTACCAAAAGCAATTCAATGCAATGCCCATCAAAATCCCAGCAAAATGTTTGTCACTTTTATTTCCCATGCTATGTGTTGCCTTCCTATTCTACCAAGATGTCTTTGGATAAATGTATATATTTAATTTTAATGTTAAAATTCTCAGTCTCCTTTTGATCTGTATTTTCTCACAATAGTCCTTATCGCCCCCCCAAAATCAAGAACACACTTTCTTCTCTAATTTTCTGGACTTATACTGCTTTACTAAGCATCTTCAGACTTACAGTCAGCTTGGAATTCTGTTAAGAGCTGGGTAACTCTACACTGCTGGTAGGGTTGCAGACTGTGCTAAATGATCCTGAACTGTTTTCTGAGGTTTGAATACTATTTTGTACTAAATTAATGTGCATCTTCTTTTATTTAAATGAATGTGAGTCTGCTCTTTGGAATATGAATTTCTCATATGAAGAAAGGAAAATAGATGTTTTAGTAGTTCGTAAATGGAGAAATAGCAAGAGAGGATATCTATTCATAAGCAGTTATTAGTGCTGTTTCGTTCCAAGTCTGAGATCTTGAGACCCCCTGGTCTTCAAGGACTCCCTGATCATTCATACATATAAATATGTATGAATATATATCCCATATATATATGGGATATATATGAATTATCTCTGCTTTCTGCATGTTAGGATTAAAGGCATGCGCCACCACTGCCCAGCGAGTCAGGTTTTTTGATGTTCAGTTGTTTGTACATATTAAGCGTTATTGATTGTATTTCTAGCTTTGACTTGAATCTTGTGTCCACATTTGATATTTTAATTAATATTTTTTGTTTGTTTGTTTGTTTTTTCGAGGTAGGGTTTCCTCTGTGTAACAGTCCTAGCTGTTCTGGAACTAGCTCTTGTAGATCAGGCTGGCCTTGCTCACAAAGATCCGCCTGTCTCTGCCTCCCAAGTGCTGTGATTGAAGGTGTGTGCTACCACTGCCCGGCATCAGTTACTTTTTTTGAAATGAACACAGTATTTCCTACATTGTAGAGTTGTTGTATGGATACAGTAGAGTTTAAGGACAGGGTAAAAAGGGTTGACAAAATTTTTATAATATGGACCACCAAAGACCTTCTGCAGTGAGAAATTATACTTTTTAGGAATTTTGCCATATGTTCATGGAATAGGCTGAAGTGTGCTGAAATGGAAGCAATGTAGAAGCCAATGCAAGAGGTTACATGATTCTGATTGGTAATGCCTGCGGGCAGGATAAAGTGTGCAGATTGGATGGGAGCCCTGGTACCGACCCGCTCGGTGTGTATTCTGGAGTTTACAAAGGTGGTTCTTCTTCGTGACATTTACTCCCATCTGTTAGGAAGTTATAAATAGTATATGGATACAGGTATCAATAGATATTTTGCTTAGGATAAGACACTTGACTGCCCCCTGCTGGGGAGTTGTTGACACGATTGCAGTGCACACATCCACGGTGTGACTGTCTCCCCGTGGGGTGAAACACTTGTGTACATTATGCAGCTTTTATCAGTCCTGTCTGTTGAGTCTGATCACGTGTGTTACCAAAGTGAGACTGGAAGGAAGTTAAAGCTTGAACAGCAGTGAGACTGATCACCGCATTAGTAAAAGGGGCTTTTCTTTGAGAGTCACAAAGTAGATCATTCTAAACATGGAAATGTCAATAGACTTGTCACCAATCGTTCTAGTGGTTTTTGTTTGCCTGTTTGAGGATTTTATCTTTTCTTCTAGTCTCAACTGTTTTCACTCTGTGATATCCAACATCCCCTTCTTCCATAGCCTACACACGGCGTCTTTTCCTACTCCAGTGAACACTGCTTTTCCTCAGTTTCCCTTGCACCCCCCCTTTTCCTCAGGTCTCCGTGTTAGTTCTTTCGTGTGCATTAGATGCACAATAAAGATCCACTGTGTTGTGTTGCCTTTGGAGAATTGCTTATAGGTCCTCTGTGAGATTCCTCCTAGCCAGCTGGAGGCTGAGGGTGTGCCAGAAGTCAGAAGGTAGAAGCCTGTCCTGAACACAGTTCCTTGTTTTAGAATGCATCTCCTTCACAGTGGGCCAGACTTTGATGGAGAAATCCAGCACTGCTTCTACTTTCCATCTGGCAGCACACTGGGAGAACAATGCAATTGGCTCTTTCAGATGGGTGTGTCTCATTAGGAAAGTATGATTTTGTTTTTTGAAAATTAAAATATAAATTAGAAACTACTTTTAAGCCAAACAGTAATGCTTCTCAAGATTTTAACTTGGGGAAAATAAAAGTTATTTTTAAGATTTTAAGTTTCTCAGGTAAGTCGAGTACATTGATAACCAGTTACATCACATCCCAGTTAAATATTTCATTTGTGGTTCCTTTCTGGTTAGCACCACTCATTCCTGTTAGCTATGTTTCCTTTCATTTTTAATAGGATCTGTTTATCAAGGCAAACTCAAAAACCTCACTCTTTGTGATCTGACAAGAATTGACCATGTAGCTGCTCTGTGCAGATGTTATGGGCAGGCTCTGTGGAGATACCAATGCTTCAGTTTGCTTCTGCTTTCCAGGAGAGACAGCTTAGTGGGAGGAGACACATATGTAACTGCTTCAACACAAGTGATGACAAGGGTCATCCTATAGTACACATAGCAGGAGTCCCCAAGTAAACATTCGTGACTGGGCCGAATACACGAACTAGCTTTCTTTCTTTTCTAAATTGTACATGCTTTTAAACATTAACTTTTTTGCGTCATAGTATAATATGGGTTTTTTCCCTAAGGACTTTTGAATTAAAAGCACAATAGATATAATTGGTATAGCAGAATTTAATTTCAAATTCAAAGTATAATTTTTCTTTTAGCCAGCTTGATTTTTAAAATGCGTTTGAGCTGGCTGTATCAAAGGAAAGGAATGCTAGATTAAAATCAACAAAGATACAAGACAGGAGTTTTATGTTTATGTAAACCTTGTGCTGAGGAAATAAATATCCTGAAATCCCATAGCCAAAATATATTTTTAAAATGTTTTGAGCACAGGAAACAAAGCTATAAACAGCCTAGTAGAAAGAAATGCAAACTTTTATAAAGATAATTAAAAGTATATAAAATAATGGGAATATTTGATATTTCAGTTTCTTTGACTTTATTAAAAATCAGTGAAATATTCTATCATTGGAAAGCCAAAGGTATTGAATTTCTTATTTGAATTAATATATGAAATTTACACTAAAATGCTATTCTTGTTTCTTTTTACGCAGTCATTGCTTCCACATTAGGTAACTCTCAAGAAAGGAACTGTGAAGACCCAGACTTGATAGATCAACGCTGGGGAACGGAGGCAGGGGTATTGTTAGGAGATTTAGGCTAGTCTCTCCTGCATGCAGAGTTCAGGCCACCCTTTGCTACAGGTTGGGATCATGTGTCAAAAAAACAAGATACAAAGAAATTATAATTGAAGTAAGCATACACATCATATAAATATTAATACTTTTGAAAATCCTGACAACTTGTTTGAGAATTGTCTCAAATGGCAAGTACAAAGAAATGACAGTGATGCCTTAGAAGTTAGGGCTGTTCCAGACAAGTGATATGTAGCCCAGCAAAGTACCGAGGACTGCTTCAAAGACCAGACAGTTCGAAACTGGTGTTCAACAGGAGAAGTTGCTTATTAGTGCTGAAGGGAGCCAAGGTAATATCAGCTAGCAAAGTGGGGCGTGGCATTTGCAGAGAGCTGTAGTCATTGGGACGTCGTTGCAAACTCACTACAGTTAAGCAGGGAAGTAGAAACACCTAAAACCCGTGAGTCTTAAGATCACATTTGCCCGCTGACATCACAAGCAGCAGCTCTTACTATTTTGAATAGTTTGGAAAATAGAGATTACAGCGCATCATAGAACGTCTGCCTCTCATGTGAGGCTGTGGATCTAATCCCTAGCACTTCAGAAAAAGAAGGAAAAAATTTATAGTTTCTGTAAGATGGAAGAATTGATCTAATGAAGAAGAATTAAACTTGAAATAACTTCTCTTTTGTTAAGAAATAATACAATATAAAGTTAATCAGATATGAACAACTAGCTGGATGGCAAATTTAGTTTTTGCTAATTTTTAAGAATTTCATGCGTGAGTACTGTATTTACAACATGTTTATCCTTCCCTTCCCCCAAACTTCTGTGTCCCCCTCAATTACTCCCTTTTCATTTCTTCTTCATTATTGTCACATACAGTCAAATATATATATGTATGTATGTATGTATATGTATATATACACATATATGTATATATGTACACACACACATATATATAGTCTAATGAGTAATTCCATGTTGCTTTTGTCTGTGTATGTATTTACAGCTGCCTGCTTAGAGTTAGATAACTTACCAGGGACTGGACCATGGAGGAAAATGATTCTTCCTTTCTCAGCAGCCGTTAATCATCCATAGCTCTTCATCCGGTGTTAGAGCCCTGTGTTATTTCCCACATCTGTAGTGGCACTCAGCTGGTGTTGTCATGGTTCAGGTCTTTCCTAGGTAGCCATGTTCTGAGACTTGATGGGTCAGCTTTCCTGTAGATATGGAGACACTGCCCTGCTGCACATGTCCAGTCCTCTGGCTCTGTCTTCCCACCCACTTTCCCATAATGTTCTCTGAGCCTTAGGAATAGGTGCTCCCCACAGTCAGCTGTTCTTTGAATTTTGACCAGTTGTGGCTTTCTGTGATGGTTTCTACCTGTTGAGAAAAAGGTTTCTTTGATGGGGCGTGAGAGCTGCATTTCTCTGGGAAAGCCAGCGGCTGAGCTGCGCCACTGGGGCTAGGCCCAAGGGTGTAGAGATGGCCTGAGCAACTTCAAGACAAAGCTATTTAAATTAAACTGAGAACCGTGGGAGGTGGGAGTGGGGTTAAACCCTTCCTAGGCAGCTCTTAGTGCCCAAGTTGGTTCCGAAGCTGCACCAGGAGCGTTTTAAGGCTGTGGTGGGAGCTGGATTACCTGAAGCCCCACACTTGGCACAGCATGTTTTAACAGTGAGGTCATGCTTCCACTGTTGGCTGTCCAGGTAACATTACTCGACCTCGCTGTTTATAGTCGGTGGTTCAGTGTGTGCATTCAGGAACCATTCAGATGTCTTTGCCAGAGGACCTGCTGGGTTTTTTTTTTTTTTGTTTTTTTTTTTTTTTGTTTTGTTTTGTTTTTTTAGCACAGTTTTGCTGTGGGCTTCTAGAGTTTCTCTGCTTATCTCTGAAGCTGTCTGGCTGTTCCTTTTGAAAATCCTTCCTTCCTTCTGCCTGTCTTGGCCCTCATACTTGCACTTGGGCACTGCCTATGGATGACACTGACTTCCTCCTGGCCTTAGTGTCATTTTAAAGAGCGAATACCTCTGAAGTATTAGCATCTTCATATACATGGGAAGACAGCATTCTTACTAAGATCCCGAATTCTCGTTCATTGCTCTCCACATTCTCCCTCTGACCACTTCAATCTATCTGTTTCCTTCTGTAGCCTTAAAATCTTTCTCTCAAAATGTTTTTTAATTCCTAGCATAATATTCCAATCTTGAATACTAATGCTATTGAATAAAGCCATGCTATTGGCAATTTAGAAAAAGTTCCTATTTAGGTTAAATTTGTGTTTCCTGTACTTTCTTATTAAAAGACTTATAAAATAGTTTCATTAAACTTAACATTAAAATCCTAAAACTGCTTTTTAATATTGAAAACTACTTTGGTGCTAAAATTTACTTATTTCAGTCAACGCTTTAAACATTTCTTGAGTTCTACATCTATGTTATGTGCTGAGTTAGGCCTGTGAGGAGGATTCTGAATTACATGTGACCCTAAGAAACTTACATTTTTGTTCTAAACAATACTTTGTAAAAATTATGTGTGTGTTTATTAAATATGTATTGAACTCCATCTCTATGGTGAGAATTTGGCTAATGCCTAAGAATTTAGGTAGAGTGAGCAAGACAAAAAAAAAAGCCCTGCTTACGCGGATTTCAGTCCTAAAGAGACAGATCGCTGTACAGATTAGAGAGAGGTGTAGATTCTGTGCACACCTAACCTCCAGAGGAGTGGACTAGAAGTAGAGAGAGGTGTAGATTCTGTGCACACCTAACCTCCAGAGGAGTGGACTAGAAGTAGAGAGAGGTGTAGATTCTGTGCACACCTAACCTCCAGAGGAGTGGACTAGAAGGCGTGGAGGTCAGCAGTGACAGAAGAATGCTGCCCCACACGGGGACCTTGCCAAATGGGGGAGGGGATGTGAGCTTCACTCCTGCAGAGAACAGGCTCAGCAGCCAGAGGAAGGCCTTGGTTTCCTTCACACCTACCTAGTCAGTGCGTGTGTACAGGAACTGTTGAAATGAAACACCCTCCTGCGAACTACAGAATATTCATTTCATATTGATATCTTTGGGATATTTTTTCTTTGGAAGTACACTTCCTAATCGTTATTCAGGGAAGTAGCTGTTGTGCGTATATCATAAACACTAGGTTACATGGTACTTACCGTTGGAGTCAGATGTGGTGAGTAGAACCCAATGCAGTGGCTGTGACTATTGTGCTAGGACCTGATTGGAATGGGAAAATGTTGCCAATAAGCAGCAAAAGTTACTTGCCCGTTTCTCTCCCAGGATATATACACTGTTAATCCAATCACAATGAAAAATACATGTTCTCACAAGTTGTTCCTTAGCCCAGGCATGCTCACTGGTATACTGTGTATCTGCAGTCCAGCAATTTATATTAGGAAATTTACTGTTTGACATTGAAGTTTGTCAGATTAATAAGCTAATATTACCTCAAATTTCAAACTTTGTCATGAATAAAAGGGGGTTCATATAGTTTAGAAGTAGCACCAGGTGCAAGTCTAGAGAACACTGTTACTCTTGTAATAAAAGATCCCACAGCTTTCTAATGTGTATTCTATAACCACTTCTTGTTGAATTATTCTCCTGAGTGGTCTGGCTGAACATGCAAGCTTCTTTAAGCAGTCAGTAGATTCTCCAACTAGTTGTTTTCTCCTGATGCTGGACTGGTTAGCACTGGGGCTAAACACAGGACTTGACTTAAAGCCCACAGATAGTATTGCTTTAAAACTGTCCCCATTTCTATATTTCATTATTTAAATGTGTATTGTTTTCCAAAAACTGCATTTCATCATTTATGTAAGATTTAGACAGCTCATTTTTAAACCACCATATTTATTTATTTGAAATTATAAGATTCTGCCATGTTCCAGCCACAGAACTAGGTGTTGGTGACACACTGATGTTGGTGACCGACTGATGTTGGTGACACGCTGATGTTGTTGGTGACACGCTGATGTTGTTGGTGACACGCTGATGTTGTTGGTGACACGCTGATGTTGGTGACACGCTGATGTTGGTGACACGCTGATGTTGGTGACACGCTGATGTTGGTGACACGCTGATGTTGTTGGTGACACGCTGATGTTGTTGGTGACACGCTGATGTTGGTGACACGCTGATGTTGGTGACACGCTGATGTTGGTGACACGCTGATGTTGTTGATGACACGCTGATGTTGGTGACACGCTGATGTTGTTGGTGACACGCTGATGTTGGTGACACGCTGATGTTGGTGATACGCTGATGTTGGTGACACGCTGATATTGGTGACACGCTGATGTTGGTGACCCGCTGATGAGCACAGCAGAGGCCCTTACCTTCTCTAGTGAGCTTCACGTTCTGGTGGATCTTATACTTACTTTTGTTCATCTGCCTTCATGTAGTCCAGCCTGGGGAAACACAGACAAGGGGGGACAAAGACAAGTTCTGTCTTTTAAAATCTTTCTACCCAGAGGACAGCTTGAGTGTGTGGCCTCAGAGATGATTGCTACTATTTATTATAAATAGTGAACATTCCACGAAATTAAGTTCTTAGCCAGAAATAGGATTAAACATTTGCATTGCTAAGCTTGTTTATTTTGTTGTCAAGTGTATAACAGTTGGAGAGCAGCACCTTCCTACAGTTTAAGGAGGATAAACATGTTTAATGCTTCCGAGGGGTCCTCGGTGGCCGCTGTGGCTGCTCAGCAAGCAGCTCCAGGTTGTAC
>NC_142050.1:13397500-13405000 GCF_982192425.1 Myodes glareolus
TGTTATGAACATAAATCGTATGACTCTGTTATGCTCAAATATGACTTTAGAATGTAAAGTGTAATATAACAAAATTGTGAGGTACCACTTGAAATATTTTTGAAAATTAATTCAGCAAAATCATGATCATTATAGTATCTTTGCCAGTTTTATTGTGAACAGGAATCATTGAACACTAAGCACAGATCATAACATTTCAAAAAAACATATCCTCCTCGACCCCAGTCTTTCAAAGTCACCAGCTCTCGGTCTGTAAGTGAAATGTAGTAAGAGTCAATACCTACTTTGAATATTGTGTAACATTTTTGGAATGTAAATTGCCCCAATTTTATTTCTTACATTTAAATTAATTTCATTTTTAACTGGAGCATAGTATATCAGATTGATAGATTAATTAAAGGCTAGTTAAGTAGAAAGGTAAGTTTTCCATTGTTCTACTCCAGACGTTTGTCATTATTGAGGCCCTGACAGTATTCTGTTGGCATAGGGTGCTCATCACCAATGACAGCAATCTCCTACCGTTTGCCATGCTTTACGTGGTCGAATCTTTTTTGAATGAAAACTTAAGTTTCTACAAGAATATCACCACAATTTTTATATACCGTTTTAGGAATTATGTTCACATCTGACAAAAAAATTGAGGAATGCTTTTAAATTTGCGTGAAATCATATCTTTTGTTATAATAAACATTCTATCAGTTTCTATGGCTATTTTTAAAATTATGCTTCTGAGAGCACCCAGTTCCTGTATTAAAAATCAGAAACAGTCATGTACATTTTCAAGTTTTATCCTTATATGTTCAAGTATGTCCTTCACATTTGGCACTTTGATTTATTAGACAATCTTAACATTAAGGACTTTAAGCAAAGCGGTGCTGGGTTTCAAATGCACTATGCGCGGAGTCCACAATGAATTAATTCCACTAGAGCACCCAAGTTATCGTTATTTGAATACTAGTTTCTTTCATAAGATTCACAGAATCGTCAAGTTTTCAGATCGGAATTCAGCTGAGTTCAGAAGCAAATGGACTTAGTTTCTTATTGCCTATGTATGTATAGCTGACCTGTTCTTTGCTGAATCCACATAG
Organism: Myodes glareolus; assembly: GCF_982192425.1. Taxonomy (NCBI): domain Eukaryota; kingdom Metazoa; phylum Chordata; class Mammalia; order Rodentia; family Cricetidae; genus Myodes; species Myodes glareolus. The sequence continues at coordinate 13,398,589 of NC_142050.1, forward strand.
AAATATTAAGTGATTTTAATACTAGGAATTTTGAAATGGTTAATAAAGCATGCTTAAGAGCAAGAGATGATGTTTTAATATAGTGGTTTATATCTTATATGACAGAATCAAAATTCTTTTGATTTAGTGAGCATGTTTTGGTAAATCAATTAGATGCTGGAATAAATCAGACTGAAAGGGGAGTTCTCCTGCTATCACTATGAGTGATTTTAAGAAAAATAGAAAATGTTTTCTGCTTTTTATATTTGCTATTATTCTTAATGCTTCAGGAAGTCACTGAATTTTCACTCACTTGATTTTATTAAATATTAATTTTTGACAAACAAAAATAAAAATTTGCTATTAAGTTGACTTTAATAGTAACCAAAGTCTCAAGCAAGAGACAAGGTTTCTATATATGTAGATAGGAATGTGTTGTAGGACATGGAGACTACATTTTCCTTCTTAGTGTCTTGATATTCTAGTTAGATTGACTGATCAACTTCTCTGTTCATAAAAAAGCACCTACACGTACAAACTTTAATGAATCAGTTGGTTATATAGGGGAAGAGAGGTAGAAGCAGGAAATGTAAGGAAGATGAGCCGGACAGAGAAACTGTGAGGGAGAAGACATGAGAGAAAAGAAGTTGAGTAAGCAACAAGGACCAATAGTGTCCCTGGTGGTGGTTGGGATAACACAATTAACTCTACTCACCCAGGTCAAGCTTCACACTTTGGAACAGTGCAGCGAATGTGGAATAAAATGCGTGCAGGTTTCTGTCATCACTCTGGCACATAACTATCTCACATAGTACAGTTTCATACCAAATTCATCTATAACTTCAAGAGGAAAAAATAAAACCAACAAGTGCAGCATTCAGCAATACCCTATCATAAAGTAAGGAGGTCTAATTGAGCTATGTCTTCATATCCTGCTATTTGTACAAATAAAAGACTACATCTTGATGCAAAATAAACACAAAAGCACTGTTGTGACTATAACAGGGAGTCATATACTAATTTATATAATAAGTGGTTGTGCACGCTTTATTCAAGATTATGGCTGCAAGAAATGGCATGAATTGCTGGGTGTGTTTAATGCTGGATTATAGCAATTTGAAACATGTCAAACACATGGCTAATGCCTCATGCTTCACTCATTCTTGCGTAAACCTGCATAGCCACCATCCATTATACCCTTGGTAACAACACAATTCTGCAAGTAAATATTGTTACACTAAGTAACCTTTCAATTCAACTTGTTTAGGAAGAGAAAATGCAATCTTGTGCAGTCAGTTCCAGTGTCAGTTTAATGTTTCAAAAGGGAAGTGGTGTAGAGAAAAAGTATCTGTGTAGTGAATTGCTAAGGGGAAAAAAATCAAGAAAGAAAGAAAGAAAGGAAGGAAGGAAGGAAAACTTAATGCAGGAGAGAAAAGTAAAACTGTATCATTCAGTGAAAGATCTGGAGTTCATTTCTGGTGTGGCTGCAAAGCTGTGTCTGAAGGAAAACTCCAGGATTTAATGTACACTTCAGACAAACAGCGAGACGTACTCCCAAACCCAACTTCTTCTTTAATGACTTGGAATTTATTTTCACTGATTTTTGTAAAATGTTTGTAGTAGGATTGAAAAGAATGAATAATTTAGTTTGATATGTTTGGGATCATAAGCAAATCCACTCTGAAAGAATATGACGATTTTATAATTATTTAAAATATCTTTAAAAGGTAAACAGCACTTCAGATTTTGCCAGAATTTTTTTTTTCTAGTGAGATGTGAATGTGCACAGGTGACTAGAGAAAAACCTTACCAAACACAAAAGAAATAATCTCTGCCACCTTTGAAGAAATGTCTCCTTCAAAGTGGGCACACTAGATTCTCTTCCTCATGTGCAAAGGAGATTGTCATCTCATTGTGCAGGTCCCTGCCCCCCATTTTCAATGTTGACATTGGTCAGGCTCTCCTGTTTTGTAGATCAAACTACTATTATTGTCACAGTTATCTTAAGCATGATTTTACTTAGTCTTAGGTGACTGAACTTAAAATGTAAATCACAATTTATACTCTAGGGCTTCATAAAATCAAAAATTCCACAAGGGATATTAAAATTCTTTAGTTAATAGGAATTGGAAGTTATATAGGTCTTTCTTCATTATTGTAATAAAGATTTAGACACATGACTCTCTGCTTGTGAAGTATTCTTAATTATTTGATGACCTTGATTATAACAGTAATGTGTGCAGAATTCTTTAATTCATCTGATTGATCCTGACATAAAAACACAAAGGTTAGTATCAAATGCTGCACCTGCGTGCGACATCTATAAAAAACAGTTATCCAATTTTATTCTTTGTGTTGGAAATTCCAGATGAGATAATAAATATTTCAAATAAGTTTGAGTGATAAAAGAAAACTGCATATTTATAAACATGGTATTACAGGTTTACCATTCATAGTAAAATTTAGATGTAATATGTAGAAGTTATCTGTTTCTGTAGTTGAAGAAGACTGAAATTATAATTCTCATCTAACTAGTAAAGGCAATCAGCCCCTTTCTCTGAATATTTTAAACATTGTGCATGTAAAATTTATGCCTAATTTGAATACTTATTAGCCGCCTAATCTCAGAAAAGAATATTAGCTTTGTTTTTTTTTCTTAAAATTCCATCAGTGTGTATCAGTTTTATGTGTATGATTATTTTCTTTGTTAATGTTAAATAAAATGTTTAATAAGACTTATTTATTCACAAGCTCATTTGGCTCGAGAGTTGCTTGCTGTATAGTTATGACAAGTGTCTTTTAAGGTCATATTTTGATGTTGTTGTATTTCTTCTTTGATCTGAGCAGTCCTGAGTTTTGTGTGTAGTTTCTGTAGCACTAACTGGATTAATTGATCCAGCTCCTTCACTGTCGGTCTGTCTTAAACCAAAACGTGTTTCCGCTGACGTTACAGAATTATGGAAATAATATACTTTAGCAGTTGATGAAAATAGCTGTTAAGTTATCACAACCGTTGATTTTTATAATTATTGTGACGTTCATTTTATCTATTGATGATATATTTGAGCTTCTATGTGTGACTAATATGTATATATGGTCATGGATTACATTTTGCAAGGTATTTGAGGAAAAAGATTTTTCTCTGACATAAAAAAATATTAAGTTTTTATTTACCGTGCAATAAATACATCACAAAATTTTAAAGGACATGTCTTAAGTAAAATAAAATCAATACAAATAATAAAACTTCCACGCACGAAAAAAAAAAAACCTGAACAGTGAGTTTAATGTCTTCATTACTTTGGGCTAAGTCCACTGTCTGGCTAGTTCTCTTATGGAAGTCACAACACAATCAGGTTGCATCCTGAAATTCTGTCCATAGACATAGAAAGAAGGGTGTCTATTAGAATGTGGCATAGGATTCATGTTTTTGAGAGCCAAAACTGATCTCTCTAAAGCTCACATTGGAGAGGTGCTGTGAAATTCTGGTTGTAAGAGCACATTGGTTCTTTATTTACTGCACAGATTTCCACTGATCTTGGCAGGACACCTCATTGCTATCCTGGAAGTACAGTATATTTATGCAGTGAAAATGATAAAACATTTATTACTGTAGAGAAGGTAATATGCATAATTTATGCTGTTTTTAGCACAATCATTAGTGATATTCTTGATAGATTTTATTTCCAGCTTTCATATCTAATACATGCCTGGAAAATTAATTTTATATCTTTCATTTATTTGCCTATGTTAAAATTGAGTTTTAAGTCATCTTCAAGTGAACAGTTTGATTGCTGCTCATGCGGAAGCTTAATTACTTCCCAGGAAGGACAGTATTAAATGTTTTAAATGTCAGAAAAATAAATGAACATGAGCTGTTTGATTAAAAAAATAGGCAATATCTGACGTGTTTGCAGCAGGAGCTTCTTCTTAAAATGCCTCCAAGGCAAAATTTTATTTAGTCACCAAAAAAAAAAAAAATAGAAGAAGAAGAAGCCCATTATACTATTTATCATTGGTTGATACCATATGATTTGTAATACCCTTACAAAATTTTAATTTTGTATGATTAGCTGTGCATCATTAAACAACAGCCTTGCGTAAGATGTGCTGTAAAATTCTGACAGAATCAAGATAGTGAATATTTAAAATAAGGCTGTATAGTCATCCATGGTTGTCAAAGGTAGATAATAGGAAACAGAACAGAGTATGCAATCGTGCCTTCATTTAAAGGTTTTATAGGTAGACTTTAAAATGTGGTCGTTCATAAGTGCTATTCACCATGGTACACGCATGGTATGTTACTTTGGCTGTTAAAGGTAACCACACAAAAATTACTTATAGAAACCATAATTTCAGTGATTAGTGTTTCAGTGAAAGCTGGGTTTGTATTGCTTTTCTGGGTAAATGACTATTCAAGTCCCCCCACTCCCCCCAAGGATGCTGCCTGTGTAATTGGCAGAGAGGGACATCTTGATAACGGAAGTGTGAAGGTGTAACGTGTGCTAATTGATACTTCTTAATCACTTTTAGGTATTAAGTCATGATGCAGGAATCTGCGACAGAGACAATAAGCAACAGTTCAATGAATCAAAATGGAATGAGCACTCTAGGCAGCCAATTAGATGCTGGCAGCAGAGATGGGAGACCAAGTGGTGACACCAGCTCTGAAGTAAGCACAGTGGAGCTGCTGCATCTGCAACAACAGCAGGTAAGTTTTGTTTGCCCGGACGCTTCCTTAAAACAAATCCGCCTGCTTCCTTGAACCTGAAAACGGATTCGTAGCAAACAGAGTATGTTGTTTTAAGCTAACAGATGCTGAGGATGTATTGTTGTTTGGAACATGATTGAAGGATGAGTGAAGAGAGGGTTTTCATTAGTTACGTCATCGCAGCACCTGAGTGCCCTTCAGGTGTCAGGATATTAATTAAGTGCACAGGGTAATTTTTTTTTTTTTTTTATATTGGTTCTGCAAAGCTTTGAAACAAATATTTTCCAGCTTCTAGTTTACTGTCTGGCATTGTGCTGCAAGATGTGGTACTTAGTTTTCCACCAGAGGGCCACATTACTTGATACTTGTTCATACAATGAATTTCTTCCAAGTCTCAGTTAAGGTGAAAAGGGCCACAAGGACTTTTCAAAGCGTGAATGCTGACCACTGATAGTTGCAGATATTAGCTATTGATTAATTAATCTGTGAAGAGGTTGTGGAACCTGCAAAAACTTATATCACTCATCTGTGCTGCTTATTTGGAAGATTCGTTACAGTTTATTTTTAATATAGATGTGTGTGTATGTGTGTGTGTATTAATAGATTTAAAGGGCTCTTTTGTGTGTTTTCCTAGTCTCATAAAAATGCTATAGCACTCTGTAAATTAGAAAAAAATTAACAATTAAAAAATTTAAATATACTTTTAAGTAACTTTATATTTTATCTGCATGAGAGATGTGTTGGTTTTTATTTCTGTTTTTTTATTATTATTATTGAAGAAATTTCTTCCTAAACAAAGCTTGAGTGACTCCATTCCCCCCCCTTACGCAAGTTCATAGCCACCGATAACAGAACCCTGTCAAAGCATGCACCTAGACTGGGCATGGAAAAGAAGCCTGCAGGAAAGATTCTGATGGTTTTAAAAATAAAGGTATTTCTTTGAGCATCTGAATTGCACTCAGACTAAATGCAGGTTGGGAAATGATTGAAATTAAGCCATCAAAATAATGAATTATTACTAAAGTGTCTCAAATTCAATGCAGTATCATTTAGATTTTGTTAGATATAATGAGATAAATGCATCTCAAAAGGTAAATAAATGCCCTCACTAAAGTAAAATTTAACAGAATCATTATTTGTAATAATAAAAACATTAAAAAAGTTATATGGATTGAATAATTCTTAACCTTTTGGCAGAGTCATGAATAATCTTTGAAAGAGTGAGGCACAGTACTTTGAATATGGTACATATATTTGTGAATTGTGTCTATTTTCTATAGACTATTATCAGATAATTTTTATTTTATTTTGAAATATTTATTTGCAAATGCCGTGGGGGTTAGATGTGAATCAAAAACCCCAAATTAGCCTACTTTAAAGATTTGTGAATGCAGTTTTCAAAACAATCCTTTCTTCCTTTTACGTTTCTACAGAAAATACCATGCCAGAGAGATGCCTTAATAGTCTCATTACTTCCCCTAAATAAACATCTTCAGAATTATTAGGCAGAATCTGCTGCATTCTGAGTTTCCAGGAGACTGCATTCCTAAAACAAGTGCACACAATGGGAAATGCACATCATAGCTAAGTCCTAGCAGAGGACAGACTTAAAGGGAGTTAGCAAGAAATGGCTTTTTCTTCACAGCTCTCACTAGAGTTTAAACAAACAGACAACAGAGTAAATTCTATACTTGACAGCACCCCGGAAGCACCCTGGTTTTA
>NC_142050.1:13570000-13605000 GCF_982192425.1 Myodes glareolus
TTATCATATATGTGCTTTTAAGTAACCTAAAGTTATCGCATACCTGTTGGAGAATAATGCCTATACCTTCCTTTTACCATTTGACTCATCTCAAGACAATCTCAGAATTTTTCTGTTCTCATCAGTGTTCATCACCATATCTTGGTTTTCAGTTATCTAGCTGTTACTGGTATGCAGATCAAAGCATTAAGATTTTGCTTAATTTATCTGATGACAAAATAAAGATAAATGGGATTCCATGTTTGGTACATCTCAGTAAGCTTTAGACCTGCCAATAGAGTAAGCACATGGTAAGAGAAAAAGGGAAATGTCCCCAGATATGTGGGCTGTTTACTTTCCTTAACTCACAAAAAACTTGACTAGCAACATCAGTATTTACTGGATTACTCACTGAGGTATGCCCATTGGTCTTTGTTTTGCCTCTCTGTCAAAAAGCGTCCAAGAATTTCCTCCTCACCTCTGCCACACATCTAAATACTAGTCAGTCATTGGAAGGTTTGCATGCGTCAAGTTTTATCACTAGTAGAATGTGGGTTCTTTAACACTAAGCTGAAAAGCTACATGCATTCCTCTGGCGTTATCCAAAGCTATGTGTTAATCCAGAACTTTTAAATCTGATACTATTTTTTCTGAATATTAATGACTAGTGTAGTAGCAAGATTTTTATATGCACTCAAGGAATTGCTCTTATTTCGTGTCAAGGAATTCCTAGGTAATTCCTGGTGGCGAAAACACACAGTCCTATAGTAAGCGAACTGTAAAAAGGATAATACAGAAAGTGAGTCATGTAAAATTAATCATAGAAATGGAGACATTTCGAATTTTGAAAATTATATAAATTTACATAAGGATACTGAGAAGTCTAAATACAAAATAAAATTGATAGTCACAGTTCTTTGGTTGCTTAGTTTGTTGGATGTTTGGTTGGTTTCATTGAGTGTGTCTGTTTATATATGGACTTAGATGATAGTATCAGCTTTCATAAATATTAGAAATCCTTCAGATATGTTTTCCTATCTCTATTATGACCTTTATGATGGATTTTGGTATATATCTGGGGACAAAGAGAGTTCAATTAGTTGTGTGTTAGTTGGTTTATCTTTCCAAAATCTTTTTTATCTATTTCAGACGGTAGTTTTTCACAGAAGGCCAGAGTCTGATTACAATGTGAATGTGCCACATACATGTGAGCTGTGCTTGTGTAACTTCAGCATGGCCATGATGTGGCAGACACTTTGTGCCATAGCCCTCTGTAAGGTACTCACAAATCCTTAAAGGCTTAAAAATAAAATTAAATTATTCCGTATAGTGAGAGAACTGATTGATAAGCTTCAGAATTATAGTGACAGCAGACAGTTTACTTTGCCCAAATACTAAGTCAGTCACAATAGCATGGAACTGCAACATCCTATCTTATGTAGCGGCTGGAACCTCACTGTGAGCTTTGGAACACTCTGGCAGGCCCATTTATAGGTTTGCCCTAGAAAGTTCACTTGTGAGAGTTATGCACAGAGCACGTTTACTTGAAAATATAGACACTTAAGTGAAAAGAGATAGCCAAATGACTACTGAATAGTAACCAGAGACTGTCAGGAAAGAAAGACAGGAAGATTCTCAAGAACTGGTCACCTTCCCGGAATGTGCACATTCTCACAAAGGTAGCTATGAGTAGACCTGTGTGTTTCATACGAACATGCCCCCTTCCTCTTCCCTCCTTCCTGCTTTATCTTCTGTCTTTCTGCAGTCTTCCATCTAATCTATCAGCACTGGCACTCTTGAAATGAAGCTCTACCATGTCTTCCTCTGTCCCCGAGTTGCTAATTTCCTCCTCACGTCTGGGAGAGACAAGAAGTGAATGATTATTGAAAAGGACACAGTTCTGTAGCTTGAATTTTTCATATATATATATATATATATATATATATATATATATATATATATACACACACTTATTTTATTCATTCTATTTGTTTATCAAAGAACAAGTGATTAAAGTCACAGCTCTTTAACTTTTTAAATAACCAAATATTCAGAAATACATAATGTGATCAGTTACTCTTATTTATAAAGACGGGCCCTGACCGAGGCCTAAAGCCCCCGATTTTCCTTTCTCAACCTCCAGTTGGCTGACTTTACATCACATATTCAGGCTGATACTAACTATGATGAATTGATATATAATGATCCATATGTATATCCATATTTAAATTTAGAAATATTTTTGAAAATCGCTGAGTTGCTTTTGGCCCCTAGTTTTTCTCACATGTTAGAAAATTAAACCAAATTCGCTGTATTTCTTTATCATTGTGGAAAAGTAGGAGACATAGCTATTTTTTAGTGTTAAAAATGTAACTATTTTTTGTTTGTTTGCTTACTTAGTTGTATTGTTTGAAGTAGAAAAATTAACCCTGGAACTCTTTTCTTTTCCTTTATTTCCACATACAGCCTCTTTTTTACTAATAATTTCTCAATTTTTTTTTATTGGCAAGTGTCAGGAAATTTTGAACCACATAAAAATTACCGTTAAAATAAATTGTGAACTGTGCCTTTTTCTGTTTTCGAAGATAGTTTGTCCCATAAACATGTTCCAAAGAAATCTTTATGTAAATAGTAGCTTTTCTTTACAGTAAAAGTACATTGCTTTTGTTTGTTTTGCTGGAAAGCAATGTGAATGTTTTCCCAAGGTTGCAGGCGGCCAGGTGACGTGTCGTTTGACGGGATGCTGATTGGTGCAGAGACTCGCACTGCTCTGAGCATGCGCCTCGGAGGACCAAGCCTTTCCTGTGTTTCTCTGCGATCCCGCTCCCGTTTCTCCAGAAATCTTTTCTTTCTCTAGAATGTTCTCCCCAATGCTTTTGCTTATCTGCTGTTTTTCTCCCTTCCTTCTTTTCTCCAGGTATCTTCCTCTGCCTCCCATATCCCACTTTTTCTCTTCCATCCTCAGGAACTTTTAGAAAAAATAGAAGTGAGAAGGAACTTTAAACAAAATGTTTTCGCTTTGTTATAAATCCAATGGAAATTCTTAGAGTAATCTTTAGATTTCTGGACTTTCTAGTATAACTTTAATTGCTTACCATAAGAAAATGTTTAACACTAGACTGTTATTAGCCTTATTATTCTGCCTTTTACTGAACGAGTCTCCTCAGATATTCTCATCTATATTAATTCTTTTTTTTTTATTTTTGAGACAGGGTTTCTCTGTAGTTTTTGGTGCCTGTCCTGAAACTAGCTCTTGTAGACCAGGCTGGCCTCGAACTCACAGAGATCCGCCTGCCTCTGCCTCCCAAATGCTGGGATTAAAGGCGTGCGCCACCACTGCCCAGCCATCTATATTAACTCTTATCAAGAAAAAAATTATATCAGTTACTACAGTAATTTATTTATATTTATTGTTAAATTTTATCTTTTTAATTTACATTTATTTATGCTGTTATGTATGTGTGCCTCTGTGTGTGTGTGTGTGTGTGCGTGTGCGTGTGTGTGTGTGTGTGATGCATTCACTTGGAGGTCAGAGGACAACTTATAGGTGTTAATTCTTTTATTCCAGGTTTTGGAACAAACTCCAATAATTGGGCTTGGAAACCAGCAACTTTACCTACTCAGCCATTTCATTCAGTATATGTATTTATAAGAATTATAAATTTGCATATAATTTTTATTATGATTAAGTTATATAAGTATGTTCTCTATATATGTTTTGTACAGCTATAAATATCAGGTATTCTTATGCATAATTTTTATTATTTAGCTTTTTTATTTTAATGATATGCTTAAAATATTTCAAAAGGTTTTCAGTTACAGCAATGAGACATTGAAAAGAGACTTAATGATGAACTTCTGAGACCACTGCCACGAAATTATTTATTTTCTCCTCTATTGTCCAGAGTTCCCACTCCTTTGTGCACGTACATTTGAAACATGGAACTTCAAGTGGGAGCCTGGTGAAATCTGCTGCTTCTGCAAAACTATTTTCAAAGTAACACAAAGTTACACAACAGAAAATGCATACCATTTGGGGCCCTTGGTGCTCAATAACTTACAAACAATGTCATACCGTTGTGCAAAGACCAGCAGGCACTGGATTGTGACAGCCCTTTCGCTCTCTCTCCATGCAAGGTCCCCGTGTCAGTGGCCATGATGACGCCCCAGGTGATCACCCCTCAGCAGATGCAACAGATTCTTCAGCAGCAGGTCCTGTCTCCTCAGCAGCTCCAAGCCCTCCTCCAGCAGCAGCAGGCAGTGATGCTACAGCAGGTAATGTATGTTACCTGCTCTGGTGTTCTAGTCCTGCTGAAGGGGAAACACGCTGCTGGCAGTGTGCTGGGCTTATTACATATTGCGGTCTCCACATACAGAAGCAACTTAGCAGCATGTCAGAACAGAAATGTCACGCTGTGCCTGCAAAGCTGCATAAGAGGACTTAAGTTACTCATTCTCTTCACCTGTACCTAAATCTAGAACAGGAGCAGAAAGAAGAGCAAGTTGAAAACAGAAGAATCTGTATTTGATTATTCAGGTTCTTAGGCACATTTCCTTTTGGATTTGCTAAGGAGTGTACCAGCATACACAGAATTGTTGTTATCTAAAGCCCCAGCACACTAGCAACCTTCCCTTAAGTTCCAATAAATAGGAAATGGCCACTTTGCACGCAGCGCATGCTAAAAGCTGCGTCCAAGCTTTCCTTTCCGAGTTTAGTCATCACGTGAAAATGAGGAATCTGCTTATTAGAATAAAACTGGGCAGATAAGAGCAAGTTCGTTTTTGTGATAATACAAACAATGAGCCTACAGTGAAGCTTATTGAAGACTTGAGTATCTATAAATAGATTCAGAAGGTGATACTTGCTTTCTGTGGTGAAAATAAAGTGTTTTTACCAGAGTTGTTAGTTAATAAGTAGCTTTACTATTGCCTCTGACTGGGCCTACAGGCTACATAGATTTCTAGCATGACATTGTGTTAAAACCTCTGATAGATGAAGCTGTTTTCATCCTTCTTTGGTGACGGTGATGCTTGATCCTTCTAAGGGGTAGAGCACTTCAGATGTAGTCATTTAGAGTATTCACTTTGGTTCTGGCCTTTAGAATACAGATTTTCTATACCCTTTTGTTTAGGATTGTTTGGATTCTGGATTGGAAATTTTCAGAGCTGCCTTGGGAAAAAAAGTATGTAGCGCTGTCTCTTTAAATCCGATGCATTTTTTCTTTTTGGGAGGGGTGGGTGGTGAGGTGTATCTTAATGACCACTCTACCATGTGTCAGGCTAGTAGGGTTTAGGACATTGATGATACATGAAACTTTTGCCTTTATTTATTAAAGTCAAAATGGTTTATTCAGCAACAACTACAAGAGTTTTACAAGAAACAGCAGGAGCAGTTACATCTTCAGCTTTTGCAGCAGCAGCAACAGCAGCAGCAGCAACAGCAGCAGCAGCAGCAACAACAGCAACAGCAGCAACAACAGCAGCAGCAGCAACAGCAGCAGCAGCAGCAGCAGCCGCAGCATCCTGGCAAGCAAGCGAAAGAGGTAGGATCTAGTTATCGCATTGATACCTAATAGCATGGGCTTGAGAAGGTACTTTGAGAGGTGAGGATCGTCTCAGATCTCCCTATAACAAGGCTCTTGCTGTCAACGATGCAGTCTTCTGTATTTTTACTGAGCTTAATAACAGTGACAGTGAGACTCTCGTGCTCTCCTTTTTTGTAGCACGGGACTTGAGAGTCACAATCCATTGCTGACTGTCGTCCAATGTCACTAATGAATCACACTGTACAAAGAGCCAGCTGTGTGGTGGACAAAGTACTGATTATCTTGTATTCACTGAGAATCCAAGTTGGTGAGGGAACCTTATTTTTCTCAGTTGTACAGCTCAGAGAACATGCATGCAAATTTAGCCCATTGTTGGGGGCAGGGAGACGGAGAGAAAACCTGGTTGAGCACAGATTTCAAAGTCACAGGCCCCTGATTAATGAACTGCTAGGGTAGGTTTGGAGTGGCGAGTAGAAAGTTACCGTTTGATATGCTCATAAATCAAACTGACAAGCTGGCTTCTCAGGCCTAGCCTGCGCTTGTCAGCAAACTGCATCATATATAAACATAATCCAAACAAAACATGTTGAAGTCGTTCAGTTGATCAGCAGGTATCAGGGCTGTTGTCTCCGAGCTGCCCCTTATGCAAACGTACAGGAAACAGTTTTGACCTCCTGAGGGTTTGTTTCTGTTTGGATTTGTGAATAGAATTTCAGACAGCCATCAACTCCAGAGTAGAAATTGCTCCCTTATTTCTCAGAGGCTTTGGGCAATCCACATGACTTGCTCCATTATGCAGTCTGTTTTCCAGTGAGCGCATCACAAGTTTCTGTTTTCCCCAAACTAAAAAGGAAAGGTCTTCCACGCAGCGTGTCTTCCTCTGAAGTGTGACTGCCATCGCCTACCCTCCCGAGTCCAAAGAACTCTGGTTTGTCTTGTAATGCCTCACAAAACTGGAAGTTAGACTTTTCTTTATAATAAGGGCACTTTTTTTTTTTTTTTGGCCTTGCACATAATTCTGCCTTTAATGTATTCAAAAGAAAGGGAGAAGCAGAGAAAGAGAGAGAGCTAACATGCCTGTCCTGTAGCTCCATCCAAGTTTACTAATAGATCACCAGAGACCACGTCCGTGGACCCCCACATTCCTATTGTAGGAGTTATTCACTTCCCTCAAGTGTTAGTCAATTTGTCTAAATAAAGTTCCAATCATCTCCGAGGAGGTGGTTTGCTAGAGTTGGTCTCTAAACTTTGCTCAGTACCATTAGTGCAAGCTCCTTGGTTCCCCGAACCGAGTTCAGGGAAGTTGTTTAACTTCCAAGAAGCAGGCAGCTGAATACCTAGAAGCTGCTCGCATTTGGCTTCTGGACTTTGACCCTGGGATGCTCAAGAAGACGTCTGGGCGAGGAAAGGAGCATGCCTTTCTGTGTGTGAGTGGTTTACGCGCACTTTATTCTCTGCTGTTGACTGGGTCGGGTTTTCTGACACCCACAGCAACAGCAGCAGCAGCAGCAGCAGCAGCAGCAGCAGCAGCAACAGCAGCAGTTGGCCGCCCAGCAGCTTGTCTTCCAGCAGCAGCTTCTCCAAATGCAGCAACTGCAGCAGCAGCAGCATCTGCTCAGCCTTCAGCGACAGGGCCTCATCTCCATCCCACCAGGCCAAGCGGCCCTCCCTGTCCAGTCGCTGCCTCAAGGTATAGAGGACATGCTGCAGATCCTTCATTCCTGCTCTCCTGCTTTCTCCCATTCCATGCTCCTCTAGATATACCCTATACCTTGAGTTACTTTGGCTTAGGTCCTTCAAGTTGAGAACTGAAGCCTGACTGCTTCGGTGGTCACATGACACAGTTGCTATAGTCTCAGAAATTCTACCACACACTGCTTTCAAGGACATAGTGAAACTGTCTCAAGTATTTTGTTAAATATTCAGTGTAAGTTAATTCATTTTATGGGCAAGAATAATGCAAGCCACTACAGTTGAAGCACCACTGAATATGCAGGGTGGTCTGCAGGGAAATGGATGACGCAGGAAGGGTGGCAGTACTCCATTTACCATGGCCTGATAATGAGCTTTGATGGGCAGCTGATGAAAACACAGGTTCCTAACCTTGGCACTGAAACCACAAAGAACAGAGCAGCTCTGGGCATCTCTAGAGCAAGTGCAAACTCTGGTGTGGGAAGCCCAGCCTATGTCCTAAGACGGCAGTGATAGCATTTCTCCAGATTCCCTCTACGGACAATGCAAATTAGAGTTTGAAACGCTATTGACTGTATTCTAATTTGATCTTCTGTCTAAGCTACATCTGAGTATTTCCTAATGTATTTACATATGTATGCTATTCTCAACCTTGGAGAAAGAAATTTAAGAAAGAAAGGTAAACAATGGCTAAACTTCCCAATTAAGGTGAAAGTAACGTGCTGTTAATCTTTGTGAATGGATATTTTAATTTGGATTTGGATTTTGTTGTGACAAAGCTTGTTTACCCAAGTGAACCTCAATACAACTTCACTGTATCTGTCACGGAGTTTATTTTATAGCGGTATTTACACACGTCTTACGGTCTCTGTAGAACATACCCAAGAAAAGCAAGAACAATTTGATACTAAGTTAGACAAGTGAAATCCTGTATTTACATTGTGCGTGACCGCTATTTAATGACCAATGAAATTAATAGTATTACCATATATATTTTATTTTTTCATCAAATTACTATTACTTTGTTGTGGCTTTCCCCAGATTTTCCTCTTTCATTTAACTTGAGATCGAATTCACTTGTCTCGAGGATCCCTGGGAAATCCAGAAAATCAAAGTTTATTTATTGAAAGAAAGCCTAGGCATAGACCCAGTTTTCAGACTTATTCTAGAAAGAAGTAGAATAAATTCAGTATTATCATAGAAATGAATGAATTATGGTTCTTTAGAAAAATAATAAAATCGTAGAACAAATGGAAATAAGATTTAGAAAAGATACTTATATGTTAATTGAATACAAGCATGGATTTTCTTGATAAAAACTATTTGTTGATAGAAATATACCCAAATAGAAGCAATAAGTTTATCTTTTTGGTTTCTTTTTAATTTCATAAAAGTTAAACAAATCTTCATTTAGAATCTCTTCAAAAGTATATCATGAGTTATCATAATTTTATTGTAGTATAGTCTCTCTAATTTTTTGAGAAAGTTTAACTCTTATTTAAAATAGTTTTTTCAGCTGAATTTTTCCAACTCTAGTCAAATTCGCATCAAGCAAGGGACACTATTATTGTATAATCATTATAGTAATTTTCAAGTGAAAATTGCTCTTATTTCTGAGCTGGTTTTGTATAGAATTATTTTTTACTTTTTTCCTACTTTTATTGTTCACAGGACATATGAAAACTAAAATGCACATAATGAAGAAATTTGGGGAAAGCAAAGCCTAGCTTGTGCAGAAATTTGACTTATTTATTAACTTTTTTTGTTGTTGGACAGGGTTTTCATCTGTAGTCCTTAGTGACCTAAAATTCACTGGGTAGCACAGCTTAGCCTTGAACTCATGAGCAATCCTTCTGCCTCAGCCTTGCTAATGCCGGAATTACAAGCACAAACACCAATATCTACGTAGAAAATCTATAGTTAAGTAAGAAACATGAAGCCACAAAAACATTTCCTGTTGTAGAAGGCTGCTTGTTTGTTCCTGGCTTGAAATAAGCATACAAAAAAAACTATATTAATTAAATCACTGCTTTTAATTTTCCCTGCCTAGCTCTGTTCTGCCCTGCTATAGGCCCCAAAGCACTTTCTTTATTCATTAACCAATAAAAGCAACACATAGACAGAAGGACTTCCCACACCAGTTCCCCACTGATAAAAGAGAAGGAATGGAACTGAACAATTGCAGGCTAAAACCTCAGTGGCTTCTGTGGTCAATGTTCTTGCTGATACCACATCATCAACAGAAATTGCATCCCTCATAATAGTTTTCACTAATTATTGAACGTGAAAACTATTCTTTTTGAGACCCACCATTTAAACACAGGCCGAATTTGTCTCAAATCAACCAGTGATGGGAAATGAATGCTCTACCTTCCAAAACCGTGGGTATCATGACCTAGGAGTTCATATCCATGGAGTCAACCAACTATAATAAAATATTTTGGGATAAAATTGGTTTTGCTGAGCATGTACAGACTTATTTCAAAGCATTTGCCACTAAAAATATAGACTAATAACCGTTTGTGTAATATTAACAGAACATTAACTGTTACTCTCAATGATTATATATATATAGTAGATATAGATATATAGATATATACACATATATACATATATATACACTCATCTGTTTCTCTCTATAATATATATATCCAGCATTTCAGACTTTGGTATCTACAGGACATCCGTTCTAAGGGGCAACTCTGATATCATATGATATCTGAGGTGCTCCTATGCTGGAAACCTAGAATCAGACTGAGACAAAAGTAGAGAAGCATTTTTTGGATAGTATAAGCCCCAAGTCATCAGTCTCAACTACTCTTTATTTCAGGTAAAATAATTTTAATACTTTCATTATCAGTTTTTCAGTTCATCTTGCATTAAGCTTTTGGTTTTTTGATTGATTGCCCATGAATAGTAATCACATGAAATCCAAATGGGATTACTGTACAATGATGGATGATGTTCTCATTATGTCTTCAAAAATATGACATAATTTATTTATCCCCATGATTTAACACAAATTCCTCTGGCTACTTTAAATTATAACTTCTGAACTATAGAAAAATGTGTATAAATATCAGAAATAGCACTTTATAATTTTGACAGAATAGATTTGTAGAACTTTCTTGCCAAAGTTATATAATATATCACATAATTTTAACATGAACTCTTTGAAATTTTAAACATTAAGCCACAAATAGTATGATAATACTGAATTTTAATGTAAAATAGGTGCTAAATTAACATCTCTAAATATGTACATGGTTTGTCTGTAGAAGGAGTGACAGCAGGTAACTGAAATCAAATAAAAATAATGAACTTGTGAATCAATCTCAGATATATTGATTATCAAACTCTAGCATGTGAGCAATATGCCTCTAAATGAATAGCTGCATTGAGCAGTGTTGTGTAATGAACTGATGCCATCGCCTACTTGTTAGCAAGAAGAAAGTGGGCAAGAACTTTCCATTTCTATATGTTTTTAGATAAAATTTACTTTCAGACCACAATATTTTCACAGGGTGACTTTGACTTTATTCAAAATTTCCCTTTCCTTACTTTTAGTAACTTGAGTTTAACTGTATTCCAGAAGAAATAATAAATAGGGAACCCCAGAAAGAAATAGTAAATTTTGAATTGTTTAGCATCTGAAGATATGATAATATTTCACAACTTTTTATTTCACCCTACTGGGATGTGAACCAAACTTTTGCCAAGAGTATCTACAGACCATCCACACCTATTCTACCCTCCCCATTCACTTCATCCTTCTCAGTATCAGACTTGTTTAGAAATCTTAGTACTTGCGTTTTCTATACCCTTTATTTTAATTATTAATGGACCTAACATTCAAGAGAAGGGATGTTGGTGATTCAAGTACCCTGACAGAAATGCCGAGTAGTCTCCTGTAAGGAAAAAAGCTGAAGTTTGTACGAGTGAGCTGTAAAAATCATATAGGTTTTCAAGTTGCTGAGATTTACTATGAAAATGCATGTTCTATCTATGAAACCCTGATAAGTAATCTCTCTATCACAGCTCATGCAGCAAAACTTCGAGCACTGAATGAGAAGTGCATAGTTCAGCTGTGGAAGGCATCAAATTAGAGGTCTTGGTGCTACCCACAGTTTCAAACATTCTGTGAAAGTCTTGGAAGGTACTACTCCTGTATATGGACAGAAAAGTGTGGCAAATGTTTTATTTCACTCCACGTCACTTGTTCTGTAAGTGTGTAAGTTATTTTAGATGTAAGATTTCAATGAACAATCTGAACAAACAAACGTAACATAATGGAATTTAGACTGCACTATCTTGAATAATGTCTGGTAGAACCAGCTATGCTTAGGGTAAGTATGCTTAGAGTAAAAAAAAAAATGAAATCTTTTAAAATAAAATATAATAATGGCTTTTTGATGAGATAGGAATGTGCTCAAGATAGTAGTTGACTCAGTATTCAGCCAAAGTAGCAATTTGACCTGCCTACGTCACACCTAGAATTCTAGATCTTTCGCTTAACTGTGTTTATGTGCTTTTCAGGTCGTGGTCAAATGTGAGTGAGGTTTAAATATAACAGCAGTAGAAAATATGTAAGCAATACACACATGAAGAATTATTATCCAAGTACAAAATGGTTTTTATTTGGAAATTAATATGTCAAAATGTTTTTCAATTACTTAAAATTTAAATATACTTCTATTTGTTCCAGAATAAACTTTGGCATGAAGGCCCATACCTTTAATACAAGCGCTCATAAAGCAAAGGCAGGTGTATATCTGTGATATCCACACAAATTCAAAGTCAGCCTAGTACATAGTGAATTCTAGACCGGCACTAAATAGAACCAGTCTCAAGAAAACAAGGAGAAAAAAGAGAGAATAAAGAAAATGGTTGCTTGCAATTTTTTTGTTCACAGAAAATATCTTGTAAATAATTAAATGCATAGAGGATGACTGGGTATATTTAATTAAGAAACATAAAAAGGATTGACATTAAATTATATCATATTTTGAATTGTTGTGGAATTGACTGAGAAACTAGCATGTGTTACATTAGTTTAAATTTATGTATTTGGTTAGTATATTTTGATTTTAAGATTCAACTTCACACATGATAAACAAGATCAAGTGAGAACCCAATCTAAAGTGCATTTTGTTTCATCTAATTTATAAGCCATAGAAATGTTCTGCTTGACAAATTTTTAATCTTGGAATTAAAAATTCCTACTGGAAAACTCAGAAACAATTTTGAACTTTAAAACTACCCCATATCTTTAAAATGAATAGGAAAATTATAAATGATAGCTCTCTTTCTCTGGGGGGGGGGAGAGAGCCTGTATGCATTAGTAGAGATATTTATCTTGGAGCTTAATCTTTACTACCTATATTTCATAATTTGGATTTGACATTTTGGCAAAGTGGACAGTTGAGGCACCAGTAATCATACAAGCATATGAAAGATGAGTGGCTTTAATACACGTGACACTATTTTGATTGGTTGAATCTCAGCAAACCCATAGATCTCTGAGAGATACTTCAGACATTTTTCTGTCTTCGGGGGGAGGAAATTGCGAATAAGCGGTCAGGACTGGTGGAGCATTGACTCTGTTGGTGTAGACGTCTCTATGTAGCATAGTTTTATGATGTGCATGTGTGACACCTTTGCAGATTGTAAGCATTAAGACTGAAAAGTGGAAAGTACACAGAAAGATCTCAATTCAAATGCTGAATATCGACTTTAATACACTATGAATGATCCAAGTATTTCTAGCAAACATTTATTACTTACGTAAGTAACCCTAGATAGTTGCAGAGTACCATTAAATAAAATTTAATTAATTTAATACTCATAGTAGACTTACACTGTATCCTAATGCCTTTGTGTATTGCTATGTATGAACATATTCATGCTATATGTATCTGCATGTGAATGTGTGCAGGTGTGAAAGAATACTTGTGTGTGTCTATGCACATGTGTATACATGCACACGAAGATCAAAGGGCTATTTCTAGTGTCTTTATTATTATTTTAGTGTCTTTTTCCATATATATAAATTTTACTTATTTTTTTGAGACAGAATCTCCATGAACAAAGAGCTCATTGATTCTGCTAGGGTGGCTGGCTAGTGAGTTTCAGGGATCCACCTAGTTCTCCTATTCTGACTCCTCATTTCCGGGGTTACAAATAAGCAATGTAATCCCATGCCCAGCTCTGCATGTGTGTCTCTGTATGTGTGTGTGTGTGTGTGTGTTTGTATGTGCATACTTGTGTGTGTTTGCAATCATATTCATACTTGGAAGCCAGAGGTGGATACCAAGTACCCTGCACTATCGTTCTCTAGAATATTCTCTAAAGGAAAGATTTTTAGCTGAACATGGAGGCATGTTAATGACAAGTAAGCTCTAGTCATCCTACTGTCTCTACCTCCTACAGTGCTGATGTTACAGACGTGTGTAATCACACTGGGCTTTTGATGCTGAGTCTGGTGATTTGAACTCAAGTCCTCATGCCTGATTAACAAGCAATCATACCTTATCCACTGAGCCTTCACTCCAGACTATAACTTGACTTTTTACATGTGAACATGGGACAAAAACAAAGTGAGTCCCGCTCATATTGTGCTTGCACTGATCAACTTAGCCATTTCCTCAGCCCTTAAAACATTAGCTCACATTTAAAAATTAATTCCTAAAGATAGAAGAAAAGATATTAAACACACACTTCTTTTAATGTAAAATAGTATAAAATATAATATTTATAAGGACAGCCACTGACAGGTGTATGCTCACGTCAAGGTTATCAGATTGCACTTAACTCCTAGCACAGTTCTTGGCGCCCTGCATTTGCTCCATAAACTCAGAATGAAGGAGCAAAGGATTAACACTGAATTGCTTTTCCTGCTATATGATAAGCTTCTCACTTAATGAATCATCTTGTGTTGACTTGAACTTGATAAGACATTTCCTGGTTTGTTTGTATGACTGACAGTGATTAGGAACCAAGTTTAAGCCATCGTTTAAACCATCATTTAAAGGTAGAAGAACATTTCCCAACGTTCATGGACTTTTAAAATTCCCCAGTAATAAAGATTTTTGAAACTAATTTGTGCCTTTGACATAGGTTCGAGGAAGCTGAATAATCTTCATTTAAGAAAAACTTTGATTATTATTCTTTAATATTCTAATCTCCTGCTTTCAAGAATATATTCTCCAGGACACTAATGTTCTAACTAAATTTTAAAAAAAAATCTCTTCCAACTAAAGAAAACAGAAAGATGAACATTTAGGCAAAGTGTCAGGGAAGAAGTGCTGAGTAGTCATTAAGGAAATGAGTGAGAATGTTCCAGGTGCCTAGTACCACGTCGGCAGTCACTTAACTAAACTATGCCTTAGTGTCCACCAGTGGGAACCCAGTACCTCAACACATCTTAAAAAGCTAGTCAATATGGATTGAGGTACTGTGCATTAATTTTCTGTAGATGTTTTTAGAGCAGTGAGTGCATAGAACAGTATGGTATTTTGGTTAATACTGATAATTAAAACCAGGTGTGGCAGTTGGGGCACCATTAATCCCAGCAAGAAGGAAGCAGAGATAGGCTCATCTTTGTGCATTTGAGGCTAGCCTGGTCTACAAGAGCTAGTTCCAAAACAGCTAGGGCTGTTATACAAAGGAACCTTGTCTCAAAAAACAAAAACAAACAAACAAACAACAACAACAACAAAAAATCCTGATAAGTCAAACTGAAGGAGACATGTTTGAGCAGAAGAAGGGTTCCGCAACAGGAAACTCAGTTAAGAACAGTCAAGGTTTGAAAGATCTGGCATGCTCACCTGGCAATGCCAAATAGAACACCTGTGTTTGGAGACATGCGCTACATATCAGTTAAAGGGATTAAACATTTACCTAATATTAAAAATTAATATAATTGCAGAATGAGTTAATCATTTTTCTCAAATAATTTTGGAAAACATTGAGGTTTTAAAAAAAGAATTCAGGTTTCTTTTTTTCTTGACATTGCAGAATTGTATCACTTGGATCATGAATCTTACATTACATATCTGTAGAACCCCCAGGAAACAGGGCTGGAGGACTGTGAATCAGCAGAGCATAGTCTAAGAATTTTGTGTTTCAGTTGGGAAAAATAACCTTAAGACTTCCGAACTCATAAAACACTATACTGTAAATCTGACTTGCTAGTGTCTTAATAATCATACATTGCTTTGTGCCCATCAAGAAGCGTTGAAGCAATTATTAGCTGCGACAATTTTTTCTCAAAAGCATGGTAATAGTTTTTCTTCTGTAGTTCATCTCAGACTGATATAATCTCTGCAATCACTGTGAAGCTTAAATCTGAACCCTGGCTCCACAGCTGTGGTTCACTGCTGTGACCTGTGGTCTGGGCATGGATTTTTTTTGAATATTGTGAGACTATGGTAGTATGCCAGTGCCTTAAGTAATCACTGTTTCCTTACTTATATTATTCTGTGCCTCTGCTCTCTAATATTGGAAACCATTTTTTTCTCTGATTTCACCAATAAACTCTACTTGAGTGGTAAGCAGGTTAGTCATCAAATCTTTTTGATGTCCTAAGTCTCTAGCATTTGTCCCCTTTTCCTTGCATGAGGATATCATAAGGTCTATACAAATGAATAGTACCATGAAAATCATTCAAAAATCAAGTGAATACTAATATTAACCAAATGACTAACAAATCTCATAAACTAAATATTAATAGCATCTTTAACTGCTGTAGTCTCTCAAAGTATTGCCATTAGTAAGTATGCCAGGTGTTCTTAGTGACTTGATGTGCATCAGAATTCACTAGTGCCGCCTGAAACTCGTTAGTCATTGACCATACAGTTAACAATGCTTGAACGTAGGATACCCTTTAAAGGCAAACAAACTTCAATGTGACAATGCACAGGTCTTCAAGAACTGTATTACTCCATTGCAAACACAAACAACTGTCTTTACTGACCACATCCCAGGCACTGTTCAAGTCACTGGAACATGACAGAAAAGAAAATCCTCATCTTGTTTGTCAAACAAACTTTTGTACGATAGTAATGACATAGCCTGAGAGAAGAGGAAAATAGAGTGCGAGACAGGCAGGAAAAGACAGACCAGTCCTTGCTTAATTTCCAAAACTAAATTAATATTCTTTAAGTAAAAGTAGTCCCGAACTCAAGGAATGGTGGAAGACAAGGAGGAGGAGCATGCTGGTTGCTACAATGGACAACAGCTCTCTGAGGGGCTACTTTTCAAGCTAAGTGAAGAGAAGAAGACAACCTTGGGACTATCCTCAGTGAGAATAACTGTGCTCAGGGAATAGCCAGGGCCGAGGCAGGAACATGAATGAATGTTTGAAGCATTGGAAAAGCAGCAGATGGCTACCATGTAAAGAAATATGGAGCGGGTGATAGCTGAGGTCAGGCGAGAGGAGAAAGAAAAGCAGCACTGTCAGCTGCAGTAAGGGTTAGGTTTTTGTTTGTTTTCTTTCTTTGATTATTTTTGTTTGTATCTAACCATTCAAACAGACTCCTGGGGTCTTTGCCTGAGAGTTTACACAACCTCATTTATCTTGAAATAGATCATTAATGGCTTCTATGTGAAGAACAAATTCATATAATTCAAGTCCAGTGAAAATGAAAGGAAATCATTAAGTTATGGTGTCGGCCTATGCTACAGTCGGGAGATGGGACAGAAAGGCAGCAGTGTGGTGTACAGAAGACATGTAGATGCTGACAAGGAAAGACTTTCCTTCTGGGTTTATGCCCTTAGAATGCCTAACACAGTCAGACAGGTCATAAAAAGTTATGGTCAAAAAGGTTCATGATTCTGTGTTAATGTTATCATTAAAGCAACAGTTAATGACTTTCATGTAAAAGTTTCCTACACAACAAAAAGACATATACCATTAGGAAAACACTTTTTTAAGCCAAAAAATAATTTATTTAAAAATGACTGTTGGGAAACAGATTATCCTATTTTTCCTATTATCTCAGACTGTATCTTGAAACATTAAGGATCCAGAACTACCAAAATGATAGCTTTGGGTAAACTAATGATATCTGAACTTGTCATATACAAAGCAATTTAGTCTTACCACTGTGAAGTATAATTGGGCAAGAAGTTGCAACTCGGTCAGGGAGAATTCTGGCTACTGGCAGTTTATCACTGTCTGTAGACCAGTGACTTCTTCATATACATGGCTAAAGAGAAGAGTGCTCACTCTTCTTCCCTGCATCTCTATTATTTTGCTCTAATCTCCCTTCTTCCTCCTAGGAACGCTTCTCCACCCATTCTTTGACAGATGGCTCTCACTACAGTCTCTGCTGTAGATATGCATTGGTTGAATGCTCATTATTCAGTGACCCTCTGTTTGGTACTAGAGATAGACTCATACAGTATTGCAGAACACAGTGTTTGAAACTAAGGGCCATTGGCAAGTGAATCTTGTGCTCATAAACTGTGAGTCTTGACCTCCAGTGAGGTTCGCTTAATGTGGGAATATAAACCATTTGGTGATGCTTCAGAATATATTATGTGTTCAGTAAATGACAATAGTTAAAATTGTAGCTTCACTTCCTTCACTAGACTTTTATCTAGTTACTTTGATATTTTCTTAATAAAGTATTTTAATGACAAACTCATTTAAGTCAGTCTGCCTAGATTTGTTTTTATTTATCTTTTATTGAAATTATTTTTTAATATGCTATATTATAATTATGGTTTTCCTTCGTCCAACTCCCCCCAGTTTCTCCATCTTCCCCATTCCCATCCAGATTCCAAAGCTTTCTGTTCTTGATTAGAAAACAAACAAGCCTCTAAGGATTAATAATAAAACAAAACAAAGTAAAATAATATAAAACAGAATTAGAATGGTACAAAAAAGCAAACATAAGATAAAAAACCAAAGAAAAAGTATAAGAAAAGTGCATAGTTGCACTTGCGCATCTGTAAACACACACACACACACACACACACACACACACACACACACACAATGTTCCGATACATTAGGAGGCAAAGAATATCCAAAGATGCCATTGGGTTTGTTTTGAGTAATCCATCTACTGCTGGGCATGGGGTTTGCCCTTAAGAGTGGTTTGTTTCCGCTGTGAGAGTGAGTACCTTGAATAAAATTAATTTTTCATTGTAGATGGTTATCAGTTGGAGATAATATTTGGGTTAGAGATGGGGGAAGCTTTGTTATCCCAGACAATGTATGAAAGTATTTCTTATAAACCACAGTCATTTAGTATAATTCACAATATCTCTTCCAGATAATAACCAAAATCTAAAGCCCTTTCTATCTCCACTCTTGTGTATGCGGTAAACATAAATAATCTGATCCCGGAAATGCTTTAAAGTGAGAAGTTGAGTTTATATTAATAGTAATAACTGAAGGGGAGATTTAGATATTACCTATTTAAATGAATCATGGAGGTAATCATATTGGTTTGTTTAGGATCTAAATTGAAATTCAATTACATAGTTGGCCTTTGTGAGAAAGATTACTATGCCCAGATAATTGCTAAATTTCTCTGTCTCTCTGTCCGTCTTTCTTTCTCTGTCTCACTCTCTCTCCTGCTCCTTCTCTATGTCCCCCACAACACTGAATGTTTATCATTTAATTTTGATCTCTTTGTTTTCTTGGTTTTTTATTTATTTTGGTACATTATTTACAAAATTTCATTCATCTCCTTACTAATAATACTAGCTAAAAATCAAGTATGAATATCTAATTTTTGAGTAGAACATATATAGATTTTTTTAACTAACCATGTATTTCTCAACACTGTTTTTAATTTGTTAATTTTAATAACTTGAATTTAATATAAAAAATATTTGGCTCAAGAGGACTTTTTTTTTTTATCATGTATTAATGTTGGTGATGGCAGTCATCCTTGTATAAAACCTGTGGCCGTCACAGTCAACATTACTGTTCCATCAGTGGGGCTTCCTTTCGTTTTCCAGCTGGCCTGAGCCCTGCCGAGATTCAGCAGCTGTGGAAAGAAGTGACTGGAATCCATACTATGGAAGACAATGGCATTAAACACGGAGGGCTAGACCTCACCACAAACAATTCCTCCTCGACTACCTCCTCCACCACTTCCAAAGCATCACCACCAATAACTCATCACTCCATAGTGAATGGACAGTCTTCAGTCCTGAATGCAAGGCGGGACAGGTAAACCTTATCTACTGCCCTATTCCTAACAGCCGCATCTCATTTCCACCAAAGCTAGAGCGAGAGTTTACACTAACAGAAACAAAAAAATGTATTTAGAGCCAGTGAAGGAGAAATCATTACTGTTGACCTTTATTATTTTAAGCTATAAAAACTTTAAATGTCACCAGTATACTAGATATTGTAGGGGAGCATACTTAAAGAAATTGTTTTCCCTGAGTGTGCAAGAAATGATTGTATTACTATATTTTGAATAACATACTATGAATTAAGTCAAGAGCTATGACAACAGTTTATCATTTTAAACAAAAACTTTTTAAATTCCAGATAATTAAAAGTTTGTGCATACATGCATATTCTCCTTAATTCACATTTCAAATCTGTACTTAGAAATTAGAAGACAGCTAAACATTATATAGTCCAGAATATAAATGATCAGAGTTGACTTTTTATTGTTGTGGCATAATGGAATTAGTAAATAAAACCAAAGCAATACATATTGATGATTTTTAAAATAAATTTGAGTGAAAATGCATGCAGGAAAATTAGCTGACTTTTGCCACTTATATTGCATTGTGTGACCTAACTTCCCAACTTAGTGTTTCATCATAGCTGTGTTAAAACTGCCCGTCCAAAAGGAGCATCCAGGTATTTTTTTTTTCCCCGACTTAGTCCACTGGCTTAAGCACATCACTTCCCAATCAAATCTGTCAAATAAGTTACATAAAGTCTATAATCTAAAAAATTAAAAGTTGGTTTTAAAACTTGAAGATTAGGTACAGAATTTTATATTGAAATGGTTTAAACACATAGACTGCTCTGCTCCCAGATGAACATGGAGTGGATTGATAATGTTCAGTCATGTAATGGCATATGTGCCTTACTGATAAAATAGAAGATCAAAGTATGGTGTTGTTCCTGACAATCTTCTGAGCACATGTAGATTTTCATGTTGCTTTTTATTGCAGAATGCTCTGCTTCTGGATGCTTTCATGCTGTTGTTTTAATTGAGATTAATTTGATGATTATATACTTCAGAAATAGGTTAGTTTTCTAGGATCTCTCTATCTGATATAATACCCACTCATTAAAGGCCTGCCATAATTATGTAAGGATATTGTTAATAGATACTGTGCCAAAGCAGGATTTTTCAATTCAGCTGTAGCTACTAGAAATATTTGTGTGTGTGGTTTACACATGAATATTAGTTTAAAAGATTCCAACGTTCATATTGCTTTTGAAAGAAGCATTTCAAAAACATTGCCATGATTTTTCATGTGGTTTTCATTAAAATGCATTTTTCCCACTCCATAACGTAAGGTTATATACTTTTTTTTATTTAGAGGTAAAATGTTACAGGAAGGTCATATGGCAGGATTAGCATATGGTATTATACAGTACTCTTAGTTTTCAGCCTTTATTAGCAGTCATCTTTGGCTCTATTTCTCGTCTAATTGGAACATCATCTAGCCTTGGCAGTTGAACTATTCAATAGAACGATTAAATTTTTCTGACTGCTCTGAGCTGAATTGACCTGTTTTGACCTGTTTGTCACTGATCGTAACCTGACAGGCGCTAGCAGCCTGCAACGATTATGGCTTTCTGAGATGAATCTGACGCTGTGTTCTCTTGCTACAGCTCGTCACATGAGGAGACTGGCGCCTCCCACACGCTCTATGGCCATGGAGTTTGCAAGTGGCCAGGCTGTGAAAGCATTTGTGAAGATTTTGGACAGTTTTTGAAGTAGGTTTTCAATTTTTCATGGGACAGGGAAGCAGAATGCATGGGAGTTTTGGTACACTGATGTAAAATAAACAAAAAAGATAAGTAAAAATAAAGGAAGAATGAAAAGATGGATCTCTCCTAGAACACACTGAGTTTTCAGTTTGTTTCAACAAGTGGATTGGAAACATCAGACTAAGAATGTTAAAAGGTCATTTTCATCTTTTTATGAAAGTATTTTGCAAATTATTGGAAGGCTTTGAATCAATGAGACAGGTTTGTAAAAGAACATTCTCTGAAAATTGAAATCTCTAATAATAGTTTCATGTAATATTTGAATGGGTATAAAATATCCCTCAGTGAAATAGAATAGCCATATTTGTAGGTTTATTTAAGGTGGCAGTATGCCTCCTTTCAGTAATAGGTTTTAATAACACGAATCACAAATGAAGATCAGGGATGTCTAACATTTGAAGAAACAGTTACATTTCAAATTTCACTCATGTTGTGACCTCTTGCCATTTATTATGGTGTGTTTATAAAATAGATTATATAATTCCTCCAGCCTAAAATCAAATCTTATGCATCCTTTGTATCTGCCCACAATATTTTAGTTTTAAAGCTTCCTCAAGGGTTCTTCTGCAGATGAGAAGATTCCCTTTTCATGAATGATGTCTGCACACACTGCTGGTACAGGGAGATCTGAAGAGAGAGCTGCAGACAGGTTTATGGAGATGCGTAACTTTGCAGGCTGAGCCTCTCATGTTGTCATGGTGCAGCTAACAGGGTGAATGAACTGTTTCATGCTTCATCAACAATTAAGTTAATTAGCTCATTTGAAATTGCACTGCTTTGTTGCCAGGATGTTGGCAGAAACATCAAAAAGATGTGTTTACAAATGGTAGGCTGACTGCGGAGTACAGAGCCAAGGCGCCCTAACAACGAGGCAAGCGCTTGCTATCATAATGCCTTTATAAAGGAATCCAGGAAGACTTCCATGAAGATTTTTTTTTAACCTTTCATAGTTTCGGACCAATTAAGAGAAAATTTGCTTTACATATCACAACGGCTCTTTAGAAATGGACTTAAATGAAAATTTACATGTCTGTTACTCCAGACCAACTGTGAGCTGCCATTTTGCTGGGTGTGAAATGTATTATACTCTTCCCAGCAAAGAGGGTATTTAAAAATTGTTAGGTAGGTTTATTGAATTTATAGTACTCCCTGCTTACATGTACTTTCCTGATCTAGATATGCTTTAAAGAAAATCTAGCTCACTTTTTGAGGGGCATTGCAGAGCTCTCCTTCAGAACAGTTTCCTTTAAGAGATACAAAGAGTACTCCTCACACATCTCTAGTGTTCAGTTTCTGTCACCAACAAATGAATGTGTGTGGACTCCTGTTTTAACCTCCGTGGTCCTTTTTCATATCCACGTGGTTATGTTTGTTTATTTTTTAATTGGAGAAATTACGATTAAGAAAACATTTTGTTTCATATCAACTTTGATTACAAAGATCACCTGTTTTTCTACTCAATAACTTTATAGAAATGACAGAGAATTAATGACAGGAGATTTTAAGGTCTTATTTATATTCTATTTTTAATATGATATGCTTTTAATTATCTAATTTAAAGATTTGTGATAAATGTTATTCATAGCTAATGCCAGTGTATGTCACTGAAGTGAATATTAATTTGATATAGTTCCTAAACTGATGTGGTCTTTTTCTTAAAGGTATGTAAGAAATTTGAAAAGAAATAAAATATTAATAAAACCTTCACTTATTCAGGAAAAAGGTTCATCTAGCTTTATATATGTGTGTGTGTGTAAATGATATGTTTAATATACATATATACATGCATATGTATATGATAGGTATATTTATATTATGTGCATTATATATATATATGTGATCTCAGAGACCAATATTATTATTCCCAGAAATTTTATTATATCTACATATCTAGTAGCATGTGGGTTATAATTTTTTATTAACAAAAAATAAAAATTAGTGCAGATATTGTTACAACAATAAAAGAGAAGCAAAAGAACAAGATAAGATCTAAGTTAACATCTTTCAGGAGAAAATGACAAACTTTGATGGAAAGTGAGAATTGACAGAACTTAACCATTCTTTTTTTTTTTCTGACCAGCAATTGAGGATCTCACTAGATCACTAAAAGCATTAATACTACTTCTTCATTACTGTCTTATAAATGTCAAAGTGTAATCACATCTGACAAAACTTTTGTGTAGTTTGACTGCAGAGTTAATTACCATCCCATTGCACCAATGTCAGCTTGAATATAGATGTATTGACTTTCAAAGCCTAAGCCAAAAGCTTTAGAGTGTAGCATTCCAGTTAGCAGACAAGTGTTCTTGAACTTGCCAGCACAGGTGCCAGCAAACAAAACATAGAGGGAGATGCAGCACCAGAAATACTGTCCTTTGAGAAAGTGACAATGGCTATTATTCTTTAAAATTTCTATATACCTATCAGCAATCTAAAGATCAATGAAATAATGAGCATGAATGAATGAAGATGGTTGGCGATTGATGCTTTAAGGCTTGAAACTGTAATAAAGCAGCAGAAAAGGCCGTGGAAACAGATTCATTTATTTAGTGAAAATTTGTTTTCTTTCTCTTGCAGCCAACTACTCTAAAATTTATGTCCTTACTTAGTGTGTATTGTCTGTTTCTTTGTCTTTCACTAGGCAGCGTGGCTACAAAATTATGACCTCAAGAAAGCATTCTTTGAACTTGTCAGAATGTTGTTTCTTTTGGTGACAGTGCCCACATCTTTCAAAACTAAGGCATCTCACGTAATCAGCTAAATGAACAGTGACAGCTAACATTTTGTATTTAAACTCCTGTCAGTGCTTAACCATAAAAAGCTTGATGCAAAATAAATCAACCCCCAGTGATGTGCAAGTGAAACATTTTGTTAAAACAGTCTCTGAGACAATTGGATTTAAGCCCGTTCCCCCTTTTAGCTTATAAAATGTTATATCTTTAAATGAATTTGAAAATTTAGAGGTTAAAATAGAATCCCTAATCTGCAGTGTACAGTTGTACAATTATAGTTAATACATGTGTCTATAACATAAATCTTCGTTGACGAGAATTGTAAGTTAAATAAATTGAAAAGAGTCCCCCCTACTTTCTGTCTTTTTGCATTGTTTGCTTAATTGTTTTTAGGGAGACTTTGGCTGTCTGTTTACAGTTTTTTCCTGTAGTTCACACTACCTACCTAGCACACAGTGCATTTCTGAAAGAACGTCAGTAGAGCACATCATTTATTCCATTTTGAAAACAAAAATCAATATAGCTATAAAGTGACCCATAAATTAGAAGTGGCTCCCACGATGTTTGCTCAGTGCTGCCTTTCTGAAGGCCCCCTTTGCATTTTTTCTTCACCTCTCTGTTTGAACTGCAGTCTCGGTAAGAGGCTCATTAGGGGACATTAGGGACTGGAACTAACCAGAATTCCAGAGCTTGCTTTGCTCTTATTAATGCATAGTAGAGCAGAATGCATTTAAATATTTCATAGGCATTCAGTAATTTGTGTGTAATCGCCTTGTTAGCAGACCAGTAGAAGTAGACCAGGCCTGTGAAATGGTGTTAGTGATTGCATTGGTAATTTACAGACCTTTGCCACCAGAAAGCATTCTTGTTGGCTAGTCGGAAGCTGAGAAATAGAACTAGCAGTAAGTTAAACAAGAAAGTTAATAAAGGTTTTCTAACAAGCATCTTCAGGGATAACAATCACACTTGGTCCTTTGTAAGAACCATAATTTATGACATAGGCAATATATCAAATGCGTAAGATGGTATCATGGAGAATTCATATGAAAAGGGTATTGGCAACATTATTTCCAACTTCCTGCAAGGGACATGATTAAATGATTAATGAAATGTCCCTTTGCATATGCATTTGGAAGCAGCAATTAGGCACTGACTGCAAAAATCCACCGATCCTCTCATTCTTCAGTATTATCTTATTCTTGATTTATAAATCATAGAGAATTTTTGAACAGCAATATGTAGTACCTGAGATGGTTAGAAAAACATAAAAGAGAATAATTTGAGCACAAAATAGTCATAAATACATAAATTCATAATTTAATGTTAATACTTAGCCTATTTATTTGGTCTTACTGCTTTGTATTTATATCCGACACTATTTCTGTACTTTGATTGGCATAATTAAGTAGGGGGAATGAATAGGCACCATTATTTTACATATCACTGGTAAACAATGGCGAGGAAAGGATAAGGGAGATGTGGCAGAGGTATGTATGTGTTTTTCAAGTTCTCAGTAATCCACTGGAGGCTGTTCTATAAATGATCATTGAAGGGCTGCAAGCTAGCCTATAATTACAGGAAAGAAAGTGGCAGCCGTGGCATTTCATAACTATGTGTCCTCGAAAAGTGCTTTGTGAGTTTGTCACCAATGATAATTTAGATAGAGGCTCATTACTGAACATCACAACACTTTAAAAACCTTTCGCCTTCATACAGGAGAATAAAGGACTATTTTAATGGCAAGGTTCTTTTGTGTTCCACGGAAAAATTCAATCAAGACAAAACCTCATTGACTATTATTGTAGTCTCCAGTCTCTATTCTAATAAAAGCTGCAGAGATAAATTGAATAGGTCTCTTAGACCCAAGCATATAATGCAAACATTTTGTACTTTTTTTAGTTCTATAAATATAAGATAATTATCACTAAGAAGTAAACAAGTATAAAAATTCTTTTTAAAAAATGATTTCTAGCAAAAGTGTGTGGTATACTGACTATACTTTTTCAGGTAAAGCCACATAATCTTTATCTTCTGAGTTCTATTTATATCCTAATCTTTATGTATAGCTTATTTAAAAATATGCATCTTTTAAGCTGATTGCAGGATAAATTATGTGTGTATTCCCTAAGAGTTCATGGTAGGAAAAAAAAAGTGTTTCTCACAAAAAAACAGCAGTACCAACCTTAAAGATGCAACACATCATTGTGTTAATACTGCTAGGACATTGCTTCATTGGTCATTACAATTTGGGCGATGAAACTTTGAAGAACAATTTTAATGATGTCTTGTTTATTAGAAATTAGTGACATTTGACGCCACTCAGCTATCCCTCTGACATTCCCAGCCTTCATCCCACAGAGCTTGAATGTTTCCAACCCTCATTACAGCCAGGTTTCTAGCAGATCCTGCTGGAGCTGAGTCAGAGCAGACTGGAGGGGTGGGTGGGAAAGAACTCTCATGTGCCCTCGGCACACAACTATAGCTTGACCTGATCCACCTCACTATTTTACTCCACAGTTTATCATCAGCCAAGCCTGGCAATTATAGCAAGATGCATGGAGGTTTGTTGCTATAATCAGTGAGAAGGTGTTAAAACAAACTAGCTTAATTTCTCAAAGTTGGGGTGAAAAGGAGCAAAGGTTGCTGGTGTCTAAACATAGACCTACAAGCAGATAATCCCGCTTATTTACAAGTTAGCTTCGATTCATTGACATCTTAAGTCTTCATATTGTATGCCATATGTATCTGTTCATGCATTTTTCTGCTAATTCATATCAAGTAGCATAAGTGAAAAGGGAACACAATTATTTCTTGAATTCAGTGTGCTTAGAATTACAAGAATGCTTTCAAACTATCTTAAACAATACTGTAATACATAGAGGTAATTATGTGAATTCTTAATTATGTGTTTTATTCAATATACTTTTGCCTTTCGGTGTCTCTTAAATTGCTGTCTTCATTACCCATTGGATAAGTAGACACACCAAAAGAAACTGAATTACGTGAAAATTACTTTCTTAATTTGGGAAATCATCAGATAAATAGTATATTAAAAATTACAAAGCAAACTTTATTGAATATTTCCACGTTTATTAGAAATACTGCTGTACTAGTTTATCTTTGGTACGGTAGGATACCATGCATTGGAGAAACCCTCAGCCCTTGGGTAAAATAATAAGTACATATGTTACGATGAGAGTAACTTTGTTAGTATGAACTCTTCAACCATGTTTATGTGTGTCAAAGATATGTCCCAATTAGGACTCTTTACATGATGTACCAATATTATTATTCTCAATCTTCAGTATATTTTATGTATTAGTAACAGAAAATTATCATTATTTGTGGGTCCGGATTTTCTATGGAAAAGTCTGTCACCTTTACATAATTCATACCTCATCTCACAAAAGAATCAACATACAAACAACAAACTTTAACATAAATGAAATAGGGAACTGCCTATCACCCGTTCACGTTTGGGTGTGTGCGGGTCCGCGCGCGCGCGCACACACACACACACACACACACACACACACACACACATAATATTCTTTTCAGAGAAAATGGCAAAAATCTGAAGCATATCATGATTTCTACTTCTGCTCTGTAAGTGAATGGAGAAATGTTTTTGTAACGACATAGGCTTGGAGACAATGACATTTTTAGCTATTTGAAGAGTCTCTTTATATCACACAAATAATTTTCACTGAATAGTGGAGCACATTTCCTTTCTTTCTCTATGACTTCAAGGCATTCCACTTTCTAACTGCAAAGGAATATACAAGTTTCTTGAAGAGGTACAACTTTTTAAACTAAGTACATATCACCAAACTGGTATCACTCAGCATTCTGTTCTGTGTGTTGTGTTCCATAGGCACCTTAACAATGAGCATGCATTGGATGACCGGAGCACCGCCCAATGTCGCGTGCAAATGCAGGTGGTACAGCAGTTAGAAATACAGGTTTGTCATGTGCCCACTTAATGTGCACTTTTCTCTGAGTTCTGGTGTGCTAACTTGAGTAATGAGCAAGTGGTTGGATTTTCCTGGATGCATCATAGTGTCTCGGTAACATTGTATTTGTTCAGATACATGGAGTTTAAGTTACTTTTAATAAAAACAGTTGACAACAGGGTAGATTGTCATAGTTTGATGTTCTTATCAATTGGACCTTTCAAGTTTTAGACCCTGTTGTATATCTTTGAATATCCCCCAAACTGTTAAAATCTATAGTTTTTGCATTGTGGGCCAAGAATTGTAGACCCAGATTTCATAAGATATGCCATTGTTGCCCAAACATCTCTTACACAAGCTATTCTGCGTCCCCCATGTTATGGAATTCCAGACTATAATAAAAGAATCTTTGTTTTTAATATTGTGAATGAACTACCCAGAAGAAGAGCCTCATTTCTGTGTCTACTTTACTCAGAACACAAGACATTCCAATACTTGATGGTTTTCTTTGGCTAGGATAAAATGACAAAGAACGTGTGTCCACACACGGTGTTATAGATGCTGCATAAATACCATTGAAGTTTTGTTTTTCAGACTTTACATTAAAGCAGAGTTTTGTCAAAACTAAACAGAAATTGTAAACCTCGTCAAAAAGCAAATATAACACCCTAGATTTTACTTTCGTTATGGTTTGGCACCCCATTAAGGCATCCTCTCCTATCATCATAAAGAGGCTTTCCTAAAACTCTTCGTTTTGTTTAATTAAGCATATAACTTGTTTTTTCTTCTGTTTCCTGCATCTCTCATTGTTTCCAATTCATCAAGCTGTTGTTTTTTTTTTCCATGAGAAGTGAAAATGTTTTATTTGCTAAATAATAAAGAATATATAAAATGTATCATCAGCATAGTGGCACAGAGAGCTTTGGGCAGAACTGTTTACTATAGCTAAAAGGTAGACTCAAACATAAAGAGGTCAGCTGATGATACAATCTGCAGTGTGACCAATTATTATGCCTCTCTCTTTCTCTCTCTCTCTCTCTTTCTCTCTCTCTCTCTCTTTCTCTCTCTCTCTCTCTCTCTCTCTCTCTCTCTCTCTCTCTCTCTCTCTGTCTCTCTCTCTCTCCCTCCCTCCCTCCCTCTCTCCTGTGTCTGACTGATGGAAAAGTAAGGTCCGTCAGTTGTAATGAGACCCAGCGCAAGTGTGGATGCAGACGTGGTGGCAGAGTTCAGCGTTTCACACTGCCTGGTCTCTGTCACTCTATTGAATTAGATTGATGATGGCGGATTGCAGGGGGCACTAACTGGACCTCGGTGGGAATGCATGAAGTGTATAGACAATCCCGGCAGGCACTTCGCTTTGAGGACCCTTCACCCCTTCACAGCTGTTGGCACTAGTCCATTGCTAACAGTGTCCACAGGACTTTAAAGAGACACCATGGGCCTTCTAATTTATGGTTTCGGTGACTTGTGACTGTTGAAGCAACTGTGACCTCAATTCTCTTATTGACAAAAAGATGAAGGGTTATTTGTTTTCCCTGACCTTTAACGTAAGAAAAAGCTACAAAAGTTTTCTCCTTCTCTGGCTAAAGTTGCATTTTCTACCAGCTAAGTTTCTTGTCCCAGGCTTTTATATGCAGGAATCATTACTGGGAGACAAGCTCAATGATAAGATGTATCGCTGCAATAAAATAGCTGGATCAGTCATTTCTAAAACGCGTCTGATCTCCCTCTTTCCTAACAGCTTTCGAAGGAACGTGAACGTCTTCAAGCGATGATGACCCACTTGCACATGCGACCCTCAGAGCCCAAACCATCTCCCAAACCTGTAAGTGCATATTGCTTTATAAACAGTAAATAGCTGTGCTGATGTAACAGACTAAGAAAATGAACAATTCAGGGACAGTTAGAAAACAATGACTGCGATGAAAGGCTCGGCGGTAAAATGAAAGGAAAATGCAATCGCTTGTCAAATTGTATGTTTCTTTTAAAGTAATGCTATCTTTTACAAAATCTATCCAATCTACGCCGTGGGTGACACTAAACAAAGTACACCCATCAGTGCACAAATCACTGCCTTGCGGCTCAAGCCAGGGGGAATAGCTTTCGGTGATAGGTTTACCGATATTAAAAGGAAGCCCATTCTGAGTGCCCCCCCCCCCCCAAGAAGCAGGAGCAGTACCAATCACAAATCGAAAGGCATGTGGTGGGCCCAGAAGACTCAGATCAATCACAAGATACCGACAAATAGACTTGTTTTTCTTTTCTCTTAGCAAATGTTTTCTCAAAAATATCGTAGTATTTTATAGCCAGTTTTATCTTCCTGGGTTGATGGCTATTTCAGTTAAGATGCATATCACATATTGGCGTGTCTTACTGCATATCCTACCTGATGTTAATTTAAAGAGTTTATCTCCAAGTGAAAATGAGCCCTTAGAGAAAATAAAGAAAGCTACAGTTTCTCTTAAAAATATGAGACTTAAGCTTTGCCTGGTAATGTAGTCAGATGCATAGACTGTGAAGCAGAATATGCTGTTATTTCACCCAGAGAATGTTTGCACAGAAACTTAGAGTAATCAACAGAGTGACTCCAGTTTAATGAAAGTTTGTGAGCTACTTTCCACTCAGGCCCCTGTCGGGCCTGATGATTAGTGATTACCAGCTCGCTCCTCCTGCCCCACTCTTGTCTAAAAAGAACACTGGGGTTTGTAGTAGGGGAGGTAACAGAAGACAGAGTACATTGTCTGATTTTCTGCTGGTGTCTCGGCATCTCTTGTTCATTAATATGATTCAAAATGGGTCTTTTTGGCATAGAGACTGTGTTTATTTAAACTCTGCTGAGGCATTTCTGCACAGACGTTACAGCTTTGCCTCTGTGTCATGTTTCAGTGTGGGGCACCGTAAACATATTCTTAATAGGAGGAAAGAGAAGGATCTCTTTTTGGATCTGACATATGATTTTTTTGAAAATATGGAATGTCTGCATTTTTAATTTTAAAAAATAAACTTTTGGGAATCTTTTTGATACAGTATTTATGACTTTCTTTTCAGTAAGAATCCCCCCCTTAGCTTCTATAGTATAATGTAGATAATCACAAGACAGAATAATTGTCTCATAAATCCATCAGAAATCTACAGCTTGTTCTTTTCCAATTAATTATTCAATCAGTAAATTTTTTAAAACTCCAGCAGCATGGTTACATCTACACTAATAAAGAATTTTCAGCCTATAATCCAAAACAGAACCTGAATGAATAATGTAATTGAAGTATTACATTACATAAACCACACATGAAAGAATTGCTAATTGCGTTTGATGGTGGGCAATTAATACAGAATCTTAGATGAGCGATTTAAAATGAGACCACAGTTTAAAGTTCCCCTTGGAACTAGCAATATCTGAAGTGGGAAACTGCTGCTGGCCTCAAATTGGTTTGAAAGAAGAGTGGTCAATGCTCACACCCCTCAAAAAGACCCTAAAATTTATACACTGTACAAAAGAAGCTTCAAAATTGATATGATAGTGGAGATTTATGGTCTCATGTGCAGTGGCTCAGTTGAGACGGCCCACACATTTGATAAATATTAATAGCATGAATTTATTACCAAGGAGAAATGAGCTCTGTTGGTTCATCACTGCACCCTTAACAGCTATCAGTACATGAACACAAGGTGCAACCGCAGTGTCTATTATATGACCCCATTTACTCTCTGAATGGTACTTCATTAAATGGTACCTTTTGGCCATGCTATGGATGGATGAAAATCAAAGTTATCAAGGCTGCGAGTTCTGAATAATGAGTTTCACCCAACCTTGACTATATTCAGATGAGCCGAGGTACCTAAGTGCTCATCCTGGCTTTTACATGCTTCCCTTTAGTTAATAATAAATTCTATTTTATCAGTTTCTGATTGCACGCCTACAAACATGGTATGCTCATTATTACAGGATGCAGAATACG
The DNA here is from genome assembly GCF_982192425.1 of Myodes glareolus. Lineage (NCBI taxonomy): Eukaryota > Metazoa > Chordata > Mammalia > Rodentia > Cricetidae > Myodes > Myodes glareolus. The sequence continues at coordinate 13,601,849 of NC_142050.1, forward strand.
TTGCCGGCACATTGTAAACATGAATGGTTTGCACAGAAAAAGAGATGTACTTCCCCTGTTTTAATAACTTTTGATGTGTTCAGTAAATGCAGAATCTTGTTTAGTATTCGCCAGGATAGATACTTCATTGCTCTACAATTTGACATGTTTCTGGCTTCTGCTTGTCCTGCTTCATGCTGCCTTCCCATTTTTAAAGTAATGCTTGTGGCTGTTTCTATTGTATGAGGAAGTTGTTCTGTCTTCCTTTTTAAGTGTGCAGATAGGCAGGACTGACGATATGATCTGAATATAGTGTTAAGTATACATTCTGTGTTATTGTAGAAACATACACACACAGAGAGAGATGCACCTGGATCTTTCTTTATTTCTCCGATTACACAGACAGACCCTGGCATATCAAAGGGGAGCTTACATCAGTGGTTTTGTAAATGTATTAAATGCAGCATTTAGTAGTATTATCTCAGCTTTTATTTATGTACGTAACAAAGAATTCCCAGCCCAGTCTGCTGGCTTAGAGTATGAACAGAATAACAGTTTGTGGTTTATTGGGAACAGATGCACTTGGGGATGCCTTCGGGGTGCCAGTCGTTATTAGGAGACTGCTAATGTGCTTCTTCTGGCTGCTGCCCAAGAAGGAAGAACAATTAGCTGGCATATGTTAATTTTTGTTTCCCTAACAAATCTCTCTACTGACTAAATGTGTAAAACAAATCCACAAAGAAAGATCAATCAATGCTGTACACATCATTTTCTCCCCATTAAAAAAAGGTTTATCTTAAGAAGTGGATTTGGGATTTCAAAAGGCAGGTGTTGCTAAATTATATACAAAAGCTGGATATTCACCGTTCAGCCACTTGATAGCAACTTTGTGGAGAAACAGGACAGGAAAATGAGTTTTCTTCCTCGGTTGTCCAGGTTACTGTATAAAACGAAAAAGACTAGAGGTTAGCCCTCATGAATGCCATTTAAATATATGGGAGAAATCTTATGGGCTGCCCTGCATAGCAATTTTGCTAATTGGATACTATTTATGACAAAAGATGTGTGGTAAATATGACAGAGGTGATATGAGTTTTTGATAATGAAGAGCAGACCCTTTCTGAGGGGAATAAGGAAGGGCACGCTGTTAAACAGCTTGCATACATTCTCACCTTTTTCCTTTTTTCTACCCTGACACCCACTTTCCAGGGTACATCAGCCTTAAGTGACACTGTAATCATAAATTGAAAATGATACTTCCAGAGGAATTGGCAAACTTGACATTTCATTATATTTGTTAACACATGCCACAAATGATTGTTAGTGAGGAAATTCCATTTCCCTCTCTCCATCTCCAATCAGATTTAATTTGAAAATTTTCAGCCTCCTCCGGCTAATTTGCAATTAAGACAATTTTGTTTGAATATGTAGTAATGTCATTACCATTCCACCAAATTAGCAAGGAGACTAAAGGTCAGCGTAAAATTTTCCAGCTGGCTGGAGCCTCTCAGCTGAGATTTGGGACCATGGGAAAAAAATTCTGGCTGCAACAGAATAGAAGAGAAACGTAAGTTTCTCTTATGTGCTGTTGGTTCAAACCCCTGTATCCTTCCTCGTTGTGCTGTTGTTGCTTCACTGTGGGCTAGAACTGTTTAACAACAGGGGCAGCCAATAATCAGCAACTGGCTTTTATTTAAGGAAAGGCACTTTGGGTGAAGTCTGGTAGGACAAGAAGGAGTTAGTCAGGCCTAAGTAACACTGCAGTAGATTATTAGATAACCTCTAACAGCATTCTCTAATTAGAGTTCTTATGATACAATTTCATCCTGTAATTAGTTGAGATTGGCTGCTTCCTTTTGCGGCTTATTAGTGGCAACACAGCTGTAGAAGTGAATCCACTCTCATTTGTCAAACCTTTTTAAGTCTTTTTCTCTTGTCTCTACCTTTTTCCTGCCCTTCTCCTCGGGCCTTTGCAGCTAAATCTGGTGTCTAGTGTCACCATGTCGAAGAACATGTTGGAGACATCCCCACAGAGCTTACCTCAAACCCCTACCACACCAACGGCCCCAGTCACCCCGATTACCCAGGGACCCTCAGTAATCACCCCAGCCAGTGTGCCCAATGTGGGAGCCATAAGAAGGCGACATTCAGACAAATACAACATGCCCATGTCATCAGGTAGGATATGAATACTCAGTAGAGGTCTTTTGCTTTGGGAGAGGACAACGGTAGTGCAATGATCATGGACCAATCCAGAGCACATGGAAATGCAAGTCATGATTTATGGAGTGATAATTGTTTTATTCCTGGTAAATGCAGATAGAGGCGATTCCCTAAGCACATCGTGATGAATTGTTCTGAACAGTTGTCCAGGAAAGAGAGCTCCCCCCCCCCGCCCCGTTAGAGAAACTGAGAGATGTGTTGTCAGGATAGCCCATTTTATCCCTTCAATTCAATGAGATCCTTTGATCTCCGAGGGAAGCCGAGAGCCATCCAACATCTGCAGGTAATGCTCTATGATAAGAGCCATTTAAAAGGACATGTAGGGAGCACCATTGCAGCCGTGGCTCTGCACAGACAGATCAGTCATTACCCAGGCACTGCCTAGGTGCTCTTGGACCAGGGCTCCTGATGCTGGTAATGGTATTTGCTTAAGAGCATCCTCAGGAGAAATTTTGCATATTGTAAAAAGTCACCTTTGCTCATCTCTTCCCCCTTCCCCCCTTTGCCATCCCACCAGCCCACTTTGGGGCATCTGGACAATCAGTCATACACTGTAACCCTTACGAGTCCAGAGCCCTCTTTCACGAAATGTGAAGTGATTTTCTACGTTTTCAACGTGGGAGTTGGGAGGGGCTAGCGCCTCCTTCCTAGGTGGCCACAGAGGCAGATGTCAAGAGTTGACCCTGTTCTACATTAAGAAGTATTAGAGGAGAGAGTAAAGATTATGGCAAGGGGCAAAAGTCCCTGTAAGAAAACGCCTAAACCACTCGCTTAAAAGAGGACCTGGCTGGTAGAAGAAAAAAAAAAAAAAACCTCAGGCCAGCTGGTCACACTGCCCCTGAAGTACTGGGAACATCTAGGGGACGCCTCATTTGCACTTCGCGTCAGAAATGGCCTTTTCTATATAATTCAATTCCACTGCCATGTTCTGTGCTCTCTCTCTCGGTGGT
>NC_142050.1:13610000-13627500 GCF_982192425.1 Myodes glareolus
GCTGCTCGCCTCAGCCACACATGTAAGTGTGGTTAACAACAGATTCCTGAAAGGGATGAAAATATGTTCTCATGCTGCTGAATTTGGTATTTTTTTCTGAAGTTTACCATGGTGTTTGAGTAAAATCATAAAAGTTTAAGTAGAGTTGTCTTGTACCATGTCCATAATATATAAAGTAAATTGTTGTTCACACATCGTAGAGATTATCCCAAGTGCCTTATTTAGTGTTGATGGTATTCTTCTACAAATTCCTAGAACTACTAAAGCCTGTGGGGCATTAATTGCTGCCTCTGAAGAATCTCCATCTTATGGGTCATTATCACAGTTTGGTTTATATGGCATAATATGAATATTCGTGATAGGGTAAGTTGTCATAACTTTTACTACCATTACAGGACTCTAAACCATTTATGAACTGTAGTCAAGACATTGCCCATTTTTATAAAGCGTAAAATGCAAAGTTTAACTGTTACCCACAGTTTACACAGAAGCTGGTAAAGTGTAACTTTTTGCCTGTCTTATAAATCAGTGTAATTACATATTCAAGCTTAATTACTGGAGCGTCTGTATTGGCAAGGTTTATATGTTATATTTTATGCAAGACTACGATTCCTATTAATATTTAGCAGCTAACTATATCATTAATTACTCTAAAATCTTTCCCCTACCATCTTTTTAATGGAGCTGAGAGAGGAGAAGTATTAAAAATTGATGTATTGTGGATTTCAGGAAGGTGTATGACACTGTTTTAAATGCCAGGTCTTATTCAGTAGTGTCAGGCATATCAGTTTTTTGTTTACTAAAATGTACTGACCCTGACAAGAATGAGCATTCCTGGAGAAATAATTAAAGCTGAGTGATGAAGTACATGTGCTTCTTAGCTGGTCGGATGACGTTCACATGTTTCGGCTAGCCTTCCCTGAGTTACTCTGAGAGTTACTTAGATTATTATTGATACAAGATCACTCCTTGCCTTCATTTTTATAGTTTATCCTTTGTGATTTTTCTTTGATCTTTTGTTTTGCTCATGAAACACTGTCTCACACTGCAGCACAGGCTCAAGCTCCCATCAGTCCTGTCTCAGCCTCCCAAGTGCTGCTGGGATTGCAGGCACATGCTACCACACTGGACTCTCTTTATCCCCCACTAAGGGTCCAGTCAAAGCTCGGAAAGAGACATAGAACCCTGCTATGTACCCATTTTTATTTGACCTTTCGCAAGTTATTATTTTGTTGATTTTTAAAAGACCTTCCCCTGACAGAGGATGTCTATGAGACCGTCCGCCTAATTGATGGATGGTACTTCCACTCCATCGTCTTTGCAGAACACAGCGCGGTCATTAAAGTGTTTCTTCAGATTCCAAGCCATTACTTCTCCAAAATGGAAAAATCTGTCTTTTGGAAGTGTCTTTAGTTGTATTAAATAATACAAAAGGAGTGATAAAACCCCAAGTAAAAAGAACATGAATATATGCTCTCGAGACTAGCCGTACTCTAAGCAAGGAGAAGGAGCAATCAGACAAAAGTTTTACATCCTGCATCATCACCCTGTCAGCCATGCCGTGGTAGCTGGAGGCTTTTCCTTTCAGTTGCTCTCCTGGCTGTGCTAACGCTCACTCCCTATGCAAATGCTAAAGGAATTCATCTTTAAACACCCAACAAGAGTTAGCTCCTGGTTTTCTGCATTTAAAAAGGGGGAGCTTATATGAAAGGCATGAGTAAAGGCAGTGTGTGAACTGTGGGTGCTTCTTCCCTTGCTCCCATGCAGTATGTAGATGCTGACGCAAACCACGAAGAAGGAAGAGATTTTCACAAGTTTAATTGTCCAGTGCTAAGAATATTAGAATAAAAAATTAATGACTTAATAAAATAGTTTATTAAACACTGTATTTTAGAACCTGAAATAATAATTTGACTAAATAATGGCTTTGTTGAGTCCATAGTATTTTTCATTTGACAATTGGTAGTTCCAATCATTCAGTTTATTGTTAATTTAAAGTTTAATTATGAAATATCTAAAAGAAATAGTAGTATGCAAAAATATTAAAATATATTTGATTTTTTCATATACTAGCATTATCAGTTTGTGCAAAACTCATTCAGTTAGTGAATTCTGTATGCTATACTGACATGAACCAACACATAAAAAATATCTGCATTTCTTTTCCATAGATGAAACAAAAGCCTCCTTTTCTTTGTAGGAAATAGATTTAAAAAAAGTTAAAAATTAGAGGAATCCCTTACCTTGCCTTTTCCAGAGTCATATAAATGAAAATCAAGTTTGTAATTATCCTGCAAAATATTGAGTCAACATTGATACTTCCAATCCCTCTGAGTTGCTCCGTTAGCTTTCTGTGGTCTGTTCAGGTATTAGCAGATACCAATCCAGCATCCCACATCGTCAATTCCATACTTCCAAAGTGTTTGTTTGTATGAAAAGAACTGTAAGCATCTTGTGTTTATTATGAAGCAAGGCAAGGGAGAATTATTGACATGATTCTACCAATTAAAATTTGCTTGCATCTAACTGAATACTGTTCAGAGAATTTTGAGATTGAATAGAAATAAAAAAAACTTATTTTATATAAAATATTTACATAGCAATTATGTGTGTGTGTGTGTGTGTGTGTGTGTGTGTGTGTCCCTGGGTGAATTCAAATTACATGCTGTTTGGGAGCGACTAGTTATACAGATATTAGTATGAAAGAGAGACAGTGCGGCTCAACCTCATCAGATTGTTACTGCTCCAGCATCAGATGTTGCACTACCCAATGGGAATGAACAGGTTCTTTTTCCTTGGTTTATTTTTCTTCTTCTTTTCCCCCTCCCCCAAACTCTTAGTAATGCCTACCTTGTGAGATTTATGCAAATAAACCGAGTTCCTGGAGATAATGATGCTTCTCATGGAACATCCCTACTTAGGCACTGATTGATAGGACTGATTGTAATGTCCCATTGCTATCTTAAGTGAGACTTAACACAACACAAAACACACTTTGCAGTTTTAATACTTTCTGTCCGCTAAACTACATTTCTAGATCGTTTTCCAAAAGAGTATCTTTTCTTTGACTCTAACCTCTCTCATAGTTCCTGAAGTAAACACCCCATTAAAAGTGAGCAAATAGAGGAATTTATGGAGCTCATTGCTCACAATCAGTGGGCAATGGGATTAGAGGCATAAGAAAATACTAACTCAAGTTGTTGGCAGTGAACAACCTTAACAGAGAAAATACCAATCCAGAATTAGTCATTCATGTGCCCAGAAACAGGAAGAATTGGGTTGGACAGAAATTTTGAATTCCTAGGTAAATACAGAATTTAAAATATATGAAGATGGGACCAAACTACTAAGTTACTAACTAGCAAGTTATGGTATTGTATTTGTCAGTGTGGAGCTTGGTCAGTGTTATGGGCTTGGGTTTGGTGCAGTCAATGTCTGCTTTGGAGGCAAACTCTCTGAAATCATATTGCATGCACTGTAGTTGACAGCAGTAATATCAGGATGTTTTTAATTAGGACATCTGGATGAGTAAGAGTAATTCTAGTAGGTTCTAGTAACTATAGTATCTGCCTTAAATTAAATGCAAGGAATGGAGGAAAACAATGAATTAATCTAAGAAGTCTTTTAGCATAAAAATGAGAAAGGCACCTGACTCCGTTCTAAGAAGAAAAAAAGCAAAGCTCATGGCCACTCTAAGATTCACTGCAAAATAGAAAACAGAGCCAAAATGAAAAGTGATAACTTCATACTTTTGCTTATGGAGTCAAAAAAATTAAATGTCCTCAGATTCTGTGGGTAACAAAGACATGAGAAATGCATAGTTTGCTTAGATTTTCCATTCAGTTCCTTAATAGTGATGTGGTTGAATGTGAATGTATGCTTGAAGTTGCCAGAGATATGAATCATTTCCCTAAATATTCCACTCTTCTTCCTAATACTGTTCTTACACTAGAAAATTTGTTTTTGCAAAAGAAAGCTTTTCCAAATAAATCCATTTTTCTCTCAGATTGTCTGCTTTTTAACCCTGTATTTTGCTTCAGTGTTGTCTTACATAAATTCTTCTTCTCCTTGTTATAATGATTCTTTTTCCCAGGAGGTTTTCCCAATTAATTTTTCTGTCAGAATTGAACTTCAGACTCTTGCTTCTAACAGAGTGGCTCCCCATTTCATTCCTGAATGGATATTATTGCATCTAGATGTGCAGGAGTCAGGCATGCTCATTCTGCAGATAACCCTAGGTTAAGGCCAAGGTTGTTAAGAATGTATGATGTTTTAGACATATGGCCAGGTCATTGGAAACAGCTTAGCTATACAAAGCACTGCCTACAGGAATTAAATTCATGACCTTGCTAGATCCCTGAAAAAGGAAAATCAAAATTTTAGAACAATAAATAGCATTAAGTGGTGTAGGGATCCAACCTCCCGTCCTCAATCTTGTGTACCCAGCACTTCACCAGATAACCTATCTCCTCAGCCCTTTAAACCTCCATTTCCTAGCACTATCCAAAGAATTTTCAGACCGTCCCACTTTATGAACAAGTGTAAAGGATGCTTTGACTTTATATTTTTATTTTTTAAATTATTTATAAAGTTCGATTGATGTTGTGATTACGCTGAAGTAGTGTGAGCATACTGTCGTCTCACGTGTGTTAAATTAGAAGAGAGAGAAATATTCGAACCCAAACTGAAAGGCGAAGCCATACTGACAGAGGTAGTCCACATGGTTCCTTTACCCAACCCAAGGCAAGCAGTGGTGCCACGATATGATGAAGTCCAATAATCAGCAAAGCCTCACTGTTTCTTCTTTAAGCACTGATTGCTCCCCATTCTCAATGAGTTGGCTCAGATTCACCTTCTCTTGTGCAGTCTTAAATGAGACCCTCATTTTTTCATTCTCCAGCTCTGTATCTAGAGATCAAATTAATGTTCTTCCTAAGTTGTCTCTGCTAAGGCCATTCATCTCAAAGATACTCATTTTCATGGGGGTTTCCTTCTGATTATTAGTGTTTTCCACTGGTGAATTTTCAGATAACTTCTTATAAGTTTTTTCTTAGCCCCCTTACTCTCCATTTTCTTCGCTAAATATTTAATCTCGGCTACAAGTGATTATCATTTTCTTCATCTTATGGGAGAAAATACCTGAGTCAAAGAGCTAATGATATACTGTAGAGAACATTATTACTTTGCTACCTGTAAGGTTAAAAAAACAAATTGTTGTGTATTTAGAAGGCAAGCATTTGGGGTTGAGAGGAATGTGTGTCCTGTGAAAGGGGTGTGTGTTGGTAGATAATTGCAGTCAGGTCATATTTACCTTTCTGACCAGTGTGTATTCCGTGTACCTTCAAAGTTTCTAAGTCACACGTGTCTGGGTCATCTAGACAGCATCTTTGACTCCTCTCCAGGAGCTTGAAGAAGTTGTCACATTGCCCCAGTACATTACACTTTAGCCTCTCCTGTCAGTAACAGTTTGTTACAAAGATAGCTGAAATGGTCAACCAGATTCCCATTTTCTAAGATGGTGTTAAGAGTACACCATGAGTCATCATAATTTTGAAATCTATAACATTCCTCTTTGTCTCCCACTTTTTTTCTTTTTCTAAAACTTAAAATTTGCAGATTCTACTCCTTTGGTTAGTGATACCTCATATAAAAATTTCCACAAATGTTAGCTCTCCCTGTGGACAAAAGCATTTGAAAGGGGTGTGATTCTAAATTTGGAAAGAAACAAAACAGTTAAAAGTGACCGATAATCTGAGCCAGTGTGTTCCCTCTCCTTGTTTTTGCTGCTGTGAAGGCAGTATTATTTGTCTGCTGTTGTGGGCCTTTATGTCACATGATGCAGTTCTGAAAGAAAAAGTCCTTCTCGGCGTCACGCGTGTTGTCCCAGATTTATTCATTAACACTGTTTCACTCATCTTTAATTTTTATCTCCTAACCTTTCTAGGTCTCTGGTAATTTTTGTTCTGATTTAATTCCATTTTTATTTAACGTCTAAACTTTTTCATTAACTTTGCTAGTTAGCTTTGAGATCTCTTTCCGAAATGACTGTGCAGAACTCATGACGATGGCAGCTCTTTGTCATCTCGTCTCCTTTGTCAGGTGCTGCAAGTATGGATCAGTGGCTGCTGTTCTTTTTGACATTATTCCAGTCCCTGTATGCGGCACTTACAAATCCTTCTAGTTCCTCTTAATAAAAAGATTCTACCAGAGGTACAGTGTCTTCTGCTAAAATGTCTGATGTCCCCACCGTGCCGACTGTGGGACTTTGTGGGTTCCTATAGGGTTTTGAAGGTTTTCATAGAGCTTTACTGATGTTATCTGACATCCATGGTGTGAAATCCCACAATTTAGGCTAAGTGTGTCAGACGACTTTGGCTGACAGTGTTGTAGCGTACTGATTCTGTTTCATTTCTAAAGAGGGTGTTTGTTAGAAGATACATCTTCCTATTCTCTGCCATTTGAGGAAAATTTCTGTCTTTAAGGCTCAAAGAATCATTCATTAAATGGTTAGAGAACAAATATTGCTTGTATATTATTTTTTAATACTTTTAGGAAGCAGAAAAGAATAAAGACTCTACATATCCTCCCCCAAATTTTAAATTTTCCTTTTGACAAAGGACTTAGGAAGTCGACTTCTTTGAGCTCCTTTAAATAAATTAAAATTTACCATTTATATGAATTATTAATGATATTCAAATGTGAATGAATGTATTTAAAGCACAGGGATGCTGTATTCCATAAGCAGTATCTATTATTGGAATAGAATTAACTAACAGGTAGATGATAGACAGACAGACAGACATCAGTCTAATTTATATAAGCAACAAAAATTTAAACAGTTTATTGTCACTAGAGAGAATGAATGTTTCTTAAGTTTGTTCTTCAGCTTTGAAGTAACATTAGCTAAACATTTAAAAGACGAAAGGATCGGCAGTCACGGGTCATGCTGTGGTATCTTACTGCTGATAACGGCAACATTAAAGCCACAGTCCTTTTGGTAATTAACAAAGAGATGATATACTAGGTTCATAACAGATTCAGACTGTTTTCATTTTCTAATCTATTTTCATGTTTTATACAGAGTGTAATAATGCGTGCTTAGGAAACAGCTGAAGTTGTCAGAGCAAGGGATTAGGTCTATCAGAGCAGCCAGTCTCAAAGACTAGACACATCTAGCAGTAACATGAAGCGTGTGAAGTCCAGGCGAAAATCAATGCCTACAAAGATACCCTAGGTGACAATGTCAGTCAAGCCAACTGAGAAGGAGAACATTTTTGCTGGGGAAAATTGACAGTGAGAAAAAATAAGCAACAGTCAGGGCAAACAGGGTAGCCACCAACCCATGGGGCAGTCAGAGCTCTAAGTCCAACTAGAAGACTGAGATCAAGATCTTCAGCAAGTCAGAATCGAAGAAGCCAAGTTACTTTAGACAGAACCCTTGAACCCTTGTATCCTGCTGTTGCAGACTGAATCTTGGTCCAAGGAATAAGGCCAAACAGATTTAGAGGGTGATTCTAAGCAGAGTTGGGATAGCAAGAAAGAAGCACTACTTGCTAAGTAAGAGTCAAGATCTGAGCTAAACTTTTATTTTTGATTAATGACAGATGAGAAATGGAAGAGTCCTTAGACCTGTTTGAAAGTTTGTGAAAATCATACATGTAAGAAACACAGAATATTCAAGTACTACACACATCCATAGGTAACATAAAAATCCTCTGAAAGTAAGAGTAATTTGCAATCAAATACTAAAATGTCTACTTCATTAAAAATGCTTTATTAAGCATACTAATATTAAAATTCAATCCTAGTTTTAAATTTAAAATAGAATTTATTTGTTTATATCTAGCAATGTGGAAGTTATTGGGATATCCTGGCAAATGTAAACCCTGCATGGTGTATTTGGGATGGAGTAACATTGGTTCAGTCTAAGCTTTATTACCTACTTCTTGATCACATATTTTTTTTAAAAAAAGGAATGTTTTTGTCTCCATCAAGAGAAAAAGAGGAGGAATTTTATTCTGTAGAACTGATGTAAAGTTTCTGCCTGGAGGAAGTATCTATATACAATTTTTATACCACAATAGTATTGATTCATTTAATACTAAATGATATCACAAAAATACTAGACAATATTAAATTTAAAAAAATGAAATATAGTAATCAAGGTATGTTTTGTAACTTCTTGGTAAAATGAGAGTGAGATTTTTTTTAATCCTGGTTGCTGTAATAATATTGTCATTCCTCTGTCTGAACTGAAAGATTAAGTATTTCTCTAAAATGTCCTTAGATATATACTATAAGAGTCTATCTATTACTACTGACAAAATTCGGAATATTTTTTGAAAGAAATTTTAACTTTACTTATAAGTTTATTTCTATAGCATGTTATAGTAAACACTATATTCTAAACAACAAATCACCAATTTTTCTTGAATACATTGTTTTTCATTTCAAACGGACTATATAAATGGAATAACTAAGCTTGCAATTTTTATGCATTTCCAATCAATTAAATAGAAGTTACTTATTCAAAAGTAGCAAATATAAACAGTCATTTTCATAAAATTAATTCTATCATGAAGATTTCTGTATCTATATTTTAGAATTCTATATATTAAAAGCATAGGATGAACAAGGGTTTTGTCATTGGCAAATAGAATTGAAAGGAAATATGTTAGACAAATATGAAACTGACAGATTGCTAATTGTATACTTTGCTTATTTTAGTAGCCCAGATATCAATGGTTATTGTTATTTGTTTGACAGTCTGTACTACATACTGAAGGGAATGAAATTATTTAAGAGAAACCCCAGTTTGCTCTTGAATTTTCTTTTAACTAGAAAGTTTGTGACATTGTTTTCTGAAATCAACAGAAACTATGAAATTAGTGTACATCAAATGTCCATAGATAATCTATTCTAATATATTTGTGTTATTAATGACCAGGTGGACACAACTGTAAATAAAGGACAGGGATGAATTGTATGATTGTGAACTTTTCCTTTTGGAGGTTTATATCCTGCCTATGTCAAAAATATTCAAATTACATTTAGTACAAATAAACAGCAATTGCAGTTTCAGAATATATCATTGAATATTATCTGAGAAGTAATGTTTTACAGTAATAGCACACTATTATGGGAGAGGGGCATGCTGTACTTTTCTTTTAGGAGATACACTATGTTAAGTATATTTAAAGTGTTCTCAAATAGCTAGGACATATGACTAAAGGTGATAAGGAAATATCCTATAATGAATAAGCTACATAAATTTTTTCAGTCTTTTGTAACATAAAATCTTTACATTATTGATAAAATTTCTATTGAAATCTTCCGTATTGTAGCTATGGTTCAGAAATATTTTTCGCAATATTGTTGACAGATATCATGTATTCTAAGACTTAATATTTAATCACTAGCTTCAGAGAGTACATATGCATATACATTCACATTGCATTGAAAGAGATAGATTGATTGATTGATCGATATATCAGGATTGTTTGTGGTACTAGAGGTTGAATTCAGAATTTACACATTTAGCAGCAAGCCTTACACTGTTAAGCACTCATGCCAAACTTCATGTACCATTGGGTCTCCCACAAACCACAACAAAATATAAATACTTTAATCATTATATTTGCTAATATTGTCATAATTAAAACTGAGAAAGCACTTCTGAGATACTAGTCTGACCTCCATGGACTTAAATGGATTTGGAATATTTCAGCTTAAAAACTCTACGTATAGGACTTTCTCATTCAAAAGAAAGGCAGGAGAAGTTTATAGGACCATTAACTAAGTCTTGAACAAGGATAAAGTGAAGAGAATTTACATCCCTCTAGGGATTAGGCTGTGTGACCACAATCTAAAAAGATAAACTTTGCTCTTGTACTGTGACTCTGCTGTAGGGTGCAGGCAAACATTAACATTTTTTCTCCTTCCCTGATGCCTTAGGTCCTTATAATTTTCACAACAAAAGGAGCAACACGTTCCTTCGGGCAGCAAGTCAGTGTATTAATGTAACTTGCCCTCTGTGCTTTGAGAATACGCATTTACCGAGTGCCTCTGTAAAGCTGAGCGATTAACTGGAATACAAAAATCAACTGTTACTAAGCAGATCCCTCAAATAAGGCAAACTGAATTGTGCTTTTTTTTTTTTAATAACCACAAATGAGCACTTACTAGTGGAACATTCCCTATATGACATAGTCTGAGTTTTTCCATCTGCCAATTATGTCAATCACTACAGAAACCAAAACAAAGGGATGAAGAGAGCTTTCATGTGCATGGAGGGATAAAACTACGTCATGAAGGGTGTAGCTGACAGTTAGGGTTAGCATAAAAGCAGTTCTTAGGTTGAGTTTTATGAAAGTTACTGATATTGACTGTTTATTTGCCTACATCAACCACAAGTGTAACTGATATAGCTCAGTTTTAGGGCCATGTATGAGGAGAATGGACACGTGACTAAACTATGGGTCTCATTCTTAGCAACCCTGTCCTTCACAGTGGCCAGGACTCCAGGAGAGGCACAGGTTTAGAAGATTGAGAAGTTTGAGCACCAAATCTTAGATTGGGCTAGTCTCTGAAATTATGATAACATACCGGTATTTTTAAAGTGTGGAGAGAAGACATTTAGCAAGACCATCGAGAGTATAGGTTACATATTTCTTAAAAGGCTTGTTTCTTAAGACATTCTGCAGAAAAACAATAGATTGTGATAATGTACTAGAATTGATTTGGGAAGCTTTGGTTACAAGAATGATACCATTTTCATAGATAGATCTGTTTAAAGTAATTTGAATATTTCACAGTAAATATGTATTTTATAATTGCATAAGCATGCCATTTTCATTTCCTCATGTATCAGTTAAAAATAAAATGTATTTAAAGTTTACTTTTTAATTTCAAGTACCCTTTTTCTCTTTTGCTACTTTGCTATAGAAAAGCATTTTTTTTCCATTTCAGAAAGCAAAATTGAATGCCCTCTTTTTTTATAAATTAATTTTATATCACTAGTTTCCCCCTTCTCCCCCCAAGTCCTCCCCCACCTTTCCTCTGCCACTCAACCCCTCACAACCTACCCCTCCCCTGTTCCTGCTGATAAACTGAAAGTCTCCCATTGGTATCAACAAACGCATATCGAGTTAAGGCAGGACCAAGCTCCTCCCCTTCTACCAACGCTGGGCAAAACAACCCAGAAAATGGCATAGAGTCCCAGACCAAAAAAATAGATCTAAGTAAAGTTTACAGAGAGCATGGATCAATATTATTGTTGCTGTTGTTGCCACTAGCATCAGAATCACCCGGACTTGTAGATAACTTCACTTTCAGCATGTCATCTTCACTGCTAATGTCACACCCACAGCTCCTTGAGCATTAAAACCAAATATATATGTATGTATGTTGCCATCAATGTCTCATGTGAGATCATGAGCTTTTCCTGTTCCTTGGTAGGGTACAGAAGGAAGCCTTTCACATACACATAAATTTAAGAGCTCAAAAATGCAAAATCTTTTTACTCTACAGCCTGCAGCCTAAATCGCCCTTTCCCATCGTTTCTAGTACCTATTTGTCAAGTGGCTCTCGGCACCCACCTTACCACACTGCATTGGGAAGCTCCCAGCGGCAGCCCCGCTGTTCTGCAGTCAGTTGGTACAATCCGAAAATTTCAACTGTTTCATTTCTCTACTCTCAAATGGTCAATAGCCCTCCACTGAAATCACAGGAACATGCACTTTCTGTGATGCAGATAAAAGGCTCTTCACTCTCTGTTCTTCTAAGCTTCTAACTTTTTATTATTATATTAGAAATCCCCATGACTTTGATAATTTATGTAAGACTTTATCTAACCACCCCCCCCATTTCCACTCTGTCCTTTCTCTTGTCTCTGAGTAATAATTTTCAAATACTTCAAATCCTATCCAAAAATGCACCCTCCCCCCCCAGACCATCATAGTTTACATTCTCAGAGTCTATCCTCCATCTCTTAGCACTTACTCTACTGTGGCATGTGCCACTGTTTTTGTTATAGCATATTTCAATTGTGTAATTATTTCCTCTATGAGATTGAAAGGTTCCAAGGTGGCTCAGCATTTGAGAGCACTTTCAGAGAACCTGGGTTTAATTCGCAACACTCAAATGGTAACTCATGACCATTCATAATGCCAATTCCCAAAGATCTGATTCCCTCTGCTGACATCCATGGGAACCAGGCACACATGTGGTGTATGTACACTCATTTGGGAGAATGACACACATGTGCTGTACATACATTTGTCTGTGCAGAATACTCATACACATAAAACAAAATAAATAAATCTAAAAGCACATAACTTTTGGAAGGGACGTGTGAGAATAGGAACTATTGTTCGTTTCTCCCTTCTTCCCCATTTTCATACATAAATTGAATGCTTTATTTTTTTCCCAAAACAAGGATAACTTTTAGCTGCCTAAAAGTACTGGGTAGTTTTATTTTCTGACTTTGTTAGGAAATAATAGAAGATATTATATCTTGTCAACATTAATTCAATCTTTCCATACAGTTATTTAAAGAAGTTTTAAATATTTTTAATCCCCCAAGTACAAATGGCTTCAAATTGTAAGGTACCATGCTCTCTTCAAGGAAGAAAATCAAATCCTTGCTTTTTTATAGTTACTGCTCAAAGGACAACTGAACTAGAGCTGTTGAATTCAATGTCTCTTCCTCATGGAAAGAAAAAATTTACAGCATTCATAATGAAGTACTATATTCTAGTTTGAGGAAATATCTGTTACTAACTGAATTAATAATTGATTTTAAAAATCAAAGTTGAAATTACTTTCATATCCACTTAGAAGTACATGCCATATCTAGACTGGTTTAGGAGGAATATGCATTGATTATTGAGATAGATCTTATTACACTTCTACACGTCTAATTCAAGGCTTGTGCTATTTCCTCTAATAATACAAATATTGGATAAACACAGGCAAAAGAAAGACTGAGAAGTGCATTTAATCTAAACATCTATGCTTCTATGTGCATATATTATAAATAAGTTCACTATTCCTTTTTTTTAAAACTCGTAAATGAAACAATGAAGATTTGTAAACCTAAATAGAAGTTTTTGGTGTGCTTTTAACTTTCTAGTAAAGTTTTTAGACATTTTCAGTGTTCAAATATTAGGTATTTTGTTCCTATAGTCTGTTGTAATGCATTCTTTTGAAGTCACATCCACTTTATTATTATGGGGTTTTGCAAGGACTAAAGTTTAATGTGCAGGACAATTGAAATTCAGAAGCAGCGGGAAGCAGTGATGCATTTCATATCCCTAGGGGCATATGTTGTGATAAAGGCCTAGCTCTTCAAGTCCAACAAGAGTTTTATAAGCAAGAGAATCAACAATTGCTCTCATGTCTGTCTTAGCATGTCTTTGTTTTATTCTCTTTAATCAGTGCCACCAAGTGTGTGTATATATATATATATATGTATGTATTTTAATTGATTAGAATAATTCTCAGAAGGAAATAATATCTCGCACCTATAAATTCCTGTATCCATAAATTACTCCTTTTCTTAGAACTTTTATTCTTGGCCAAACTAGGATTTTTGAGTGTGTATTTCTCTCATTCTAGGTTATTGGTTCTTAGATAGATAGTAAAATTTCAACAGTGGCTCACTTATGGAAGCATTGAATTAATTTTTATTAAATTAATATTAGCAAGGGGAAATATTGATAATGTTGTTTGGTTTCCTTAATAAAGTAACACTGAATCTTTTTTAAGTAACTTTTCTTCATCCAATATATTTTGTTCATGTTTCCCCTCCCACAGCTCTCCCCACCTTTCTACCTGCACAATTTTATTCTCTCTCTCTCTCTCTTTCTCCTTCTCACCCTCCCTCTCTCTCTCCCCCTCCCCTCTTTCCAAAAAAAGAAAGAAAAAGAAAAAAGAAAAAAGAGCAAGACATTAACAAATAAACAAAAAAGTCCACAAAAATCAAAATCAAAAGACCAATAAGACAGAAAATGTCAAAACAAAGCAAAATGTCACTGAAACATTGACATCCTTATAGATACAGGGGATTTGACTCAATCATGATCATAATGGAATTTCTGGCACAAAAATTATCTTTTCTAATAGGCATATAAATATAATATACATAAAAATTGCTGTGTTTCTTAAAATTTGCATTTTAATCTATTCCAGGTTTCCCTAGCTCAATGTGTATTATCAGAACTGAGTAAGCCCCAAAGTGCACAGCAAATGTGATACAAGCCCGGACCACTAAATGCATGTATGTTAATGATTTTAATGACAAGCTAATGATGAGCCCTGTGACGGATGACGGGGAGAATAAACGTAGAAGCTCTCTGAGCAGAGCATGTCGATGCTGGCTCCTCTCCTTTGAAATTAGCTTTCTGTGTGATGTAAAATGATCTGAGACCTGACCTGAGCTTTTGCCTTAGCTTCACGGTGTTCAGGATGTGTCCCTTAATCATTCTCTTGAATAATTATAGTAGCAGATGTGTTATTTATTTTGCTTCCTTATTCTTTTACGAAAGGAGAGCTCCTCAATACTGGCATCTGAAATGTGTGCCACAAGTATTTTTGTTTTGTTTAATTTAAATCCTTTCTGAGATAATTGTAAATATTTGGCTCTGAAGAGAAGATTAAAATATCATTTAGGAAAAAGAGTGCATATTGATGTTTAACCATCAATTTCTGTGTTTATGACATATCTTCTTTCATGAAAAGAAATAAAGTTTTACGTATGTTATGACTGTATCTAATATTTACTGATCACTCATAACCCAGGCATGGAATCACATTATTCACACTTTAACATATATAGAGACATTCATTTATCTTTCATAGCAATTGTAAAAACTCGAATTTTTTCTGTCTCTTATCTATGACTTAAAAGAAATGCAATGGGTATGTTAAGGTTGCAATAACATTGTTAGCCTATTAGGAAAAAAGCCTAGCTCCCAGCCTAAGTATTCTGCCCCACAGAAGCCCATTGTATTCTTAACTACCTAGCCATTGCTGCATGACTGAAGATTACAAATGAGGTGACTAATCTGTTCAGTATTCCTCATGCTGCCCTCTCAAACTAATCAAAATACTAAATACATAAAAATCTATTGTGCTGAATGACTCCCTTGTAATTAAAACCCTTCAGACGATTTCACTTGAGTGGAAGATTCATGTTGAGGCACTGGGTAGAACAGGCAAAGTCCCTCTTACGTAAGTTTTCACGAGTGTTTCTAAGATGGAGAGGTGAGAGGCGAATTTTCCCCAGAAGGGATTTTAGTTTTTCCCCAGAAGCAGTATTAGTTATCCTCCACGTGATACCTTGATGTCTGTAGAAAATGGAAGCTACAAAAATATACACTTTATTTTTAATCAAAAGCAATTTTAGTATCCCTATGATGAAAGCAATAGAAGAAAGATATTGATAACAACCACAAGTTTAAACAAATTTCTATAAACCTAACACCCAAAAGGCATGTAGGGTGTGTGTATGAGAAAAGAGACAAAGACTGAGATCTATTTCTTTTACATTGGCACACAACATGCAAATGAACACATGAATCACCTAGAGTACCTAAATGAGGAAATGAAAATTGAGATGATACTATGGTAATATTAAAGATATTCACAATGAATAATGTATTTCTCTTGATAGGAGTTGACCAATCTATAGGCACAGGAGCTGTAACTTCCAAGCAGTTTTGTCCTGTGGTTCATTCAAATCTCTTCTGCAACGTTCTGGTACTTTCTTAGACATTGTATTGGTGACAATCATGTCTTGCTGTTAAATGGTAATAATTATTGACTTTGATTTGAATTATGTTAGTAAATTTCCAAATCAAAACTGAAATCATAAGAAAAAATGTATCCGTCTCCTTCTAACTCTGATAATTTCTTCATTAACTAATTCTGAATAAAAAAGAATCCAAGAATATCTGGTTCTAGAAAAAAAATTTTCTTCTTTTAAAGTGGATGTAAAGGAAACTCTTCCTGACTTGAGAATAATTTATCCAACTGGCTACATTGACTAGGTATTTCCTGTCTGTAAGTGTCCCCATTTATAAACTTCACAATCTAATCGGCAAGACAAGGCACCACTACCACTTTGGAGACGTGATTAAATGAGGTTTAAGCAGTATAGAACAGCAGACATCAAAAGGACCTAAGAAACACTGCAGAGGCTACCATGTGTGTTGGTTCCAGCTCTGCCTACCTTCCAACCCTTGAGTGTCCCTGTCTATTGACTTGAGAAACAGAAACTTTAAATAACATATCCTCATGTTTGATGTAGTGTAGGATTCAGAGATTCTATGGTTCGGAATTTCAGCATTAACAATTTAAAAAATGCTTTAGAGGTTCAAGAAGATCAGTATCATTATAGACATAGTCTATACGGAGTTAAGTCTGTATGTATTGGTCCTTAAATAACGGGAATGGTGTGACTAGGTAGGATAATGTGTAGAAGTTAATTCCAGGTTCTGTGTATATTGATGGTGACCAGCTGAGTGGGAGCCCAATGACTTGGAGAAAAAACCAAGAACAGTGTTTTGAAGAGGATAATTTGAGTATCAGTGTTACTTGTTATTAGAAATATGATTTCATATAAGTAAATTAATGTCAGACAGTAGCTTGCAGTGTTTCATTTTAATGTTTCGGCAGCACCAATGTCTAAATTTGGATGTGTATTTTATACAGGACAACTCTGTACTGAAAATATCCTTACATATTAAAATTTTCTTAAGATGCAAGCGAATGTAACTGTAGTTATCCTTTATAAAACTTATTGCTCATGTCTTTATACTGCATTCTCCTTGTTGTTTCTCTTTATTTGAGAGCTTGAGGATTTTCCATAATGTTCTTTATTTAAATAAAAACTCCCAAAGAAAACACAAATAGGCCAGGTGGTGGACATGAAGGAAAAGGAAGCTGCCAATGAGAGGCTTTCTGGGTCTTCTCAGAGTTCCAAGGCTATTGAGGCAACACCACGACACAAGAGGGCAAGTCCTCAGTTAAAGGTATAGGAAATTATAAATAAGAACAAAAGGACTTAGGACAATGTCATCCAGTGTGCTCACCCAGAAACTCATGATTTAGCCCAGACTGACAAATGTAACCCATGTTGACATCAAATTTACTATTATTCTACCTCAGCTTCCTGAGTACTGAAATTCCAGGCATACACCTTGATGCCTGTCCTATACATTTTGATAGTTACATATATCTGGAAATAGCTGATTAAACTTGAAAGTTTTGAATATACACAGTCCATTTATCAGACCTAATTAGGTAGAAGGTAACTATTATCTTAACCTTAAGAATTTATTCTAATTATCCCCAGCACTTGGAGTTTGCCATTCACTAAAATATTCTGAATCCTAGATTGAATTGGGGAAAGCTAAAATTATAAATACAACTTCTAACTAGTATTAAACCAAAATGTCATTTTTATAAAAGTCATTAAATGGATATGAACTTTCAAAAG